>NW_011494721.1:3970556-3971739 GCF_000754665.1 Bison bison bison
AACTGTTGCTTCCTGACCTGCATACAAATTTCTCAAGAGGCAGGTCAGGTGGTCTGGTATTCCCATCTCTTTCAGAATTTTCCACAGTTTATTGTGATCCACACAGTCAAAGGCTTTGGCATAGTCAATAAAGCAGAAATAGATGTTTTTCTGGAACTCTCTTGCTTTTTCAATGATCCAGAGGATGTTGGCAATTTGATCTCTGGTTCCCCTGCCTTTTCTAAAACCAGCTTGAACATCTGGAAGTTCACGGTTCACATATTGCTGAAGCCTGACTTGGAGAATTTTAAGCATTAGTTTACTAGCGTGTGAGATGAGTACAATTGTGCGGTATTTGAGCATTCTTTGGCACTGCCTTTCTTTGGGATTGGAATGAAAACTGACCTTTTCCAGTCCTGTGGCCACTGCTGAGTTTTCCAGATTTGTTGGCATATTGTGTGCAGCACTTTCACAGCATCATCTTTCAGGATTTGGAATAGCTCAACTGAATTCCATCGCCTCCACTAGCTTTGTTTGTAGTGATGCTTTCTAAGGCCCACTTGACTTCACATTCCAGGATGTCTGGCTCTAGGTCAGTGATCACACCATTGTGATCATCTGGGTCGTGAAGATCTTTTTTGTACAGTTCTTCTGTGTATTCTTACCATCTCTTCTTAATATCTTCTGCTTCTGTTAGGTCCATACCATTTCCGTCCTTTATCAAGCCCATCTTTGCATGAAGTGTTCCTTTGGTATCTCTAATTTTCTTGAAGAGATCCCTAGTCTTTCCCATTCTGTTGTTTTCCTCTATTTCTTTTCACTGATTGCTGAAGAAGGCTTTCTTATCTCTTCTTGCTATTCTTTGGAACTCTGCATTCAGATGTTTTTATCTTTCTTTTTCTCCTTTGC
The DNA here is from genome assembly GCF_000754665.1 of Bison bison bison. NCBI lineage: Eukaryota > Metazoa > Chordata > Mammalia > Artiodactyla > Bovidae > Bison > Bison bison. Next base: position 3,971,445 of record NW_011494721.1, read on the forward strand.
TTTTTGCTCTGTTTAATTAACTTATATGCAAAGTACATCATGAGAAACGCTGGACTGGAAGAAACACAAGCTGGAATCAAGATTGCCGGGAGAAATATCAATAACCTCAGATATGTAGATGACACCACCCTTATGGCAGAAAGTGAAGAGGAACTCAAAAGCCTCTTGATGAAGGTGAAAGTGGAGAGTGAAAAGTTGGCTTAAAGCTCAACATTCAGAAAACGAAGATCATGGCATCTGGTCCCATCACTTCATGGGAAATAGATGGGGAAACAGTGGAAACAGTGTCAGACTT
>NW_011494721.1:3971839-4002218 GCF_000754665.1 Bison bison bison
ATCTGGTCCCATCACTTCATGGGAAATAGATGGGGAAACAGTGGAAACAGTGTCAGACTTTATTTTTCTGGGCTCCAAAATCACTGCAGATGGTGACTGCAGCCATGAAATTAAAAGCTGCTTACTCCTTGGAAGGAAAGTTATGACCAACCTAGATAGCATATTCAAGAGCAGAGACATTACTTTGCCAACAAAGGTTCGTCTAGTCAAGGCTATGGTTTTTCCTGTGGTCATGTATGGATGTGAGAGTTGGACTGTGAGGAAGGTTGAGCACCAAAGAATTGATGCTTTTGAACTGTGGTGTTGGAGAAGACTCTTGAGAGTCCCTTGGACTGCAGGGAGATCCAACCAGTCCATTCTAAAGGAGATCAGCCCTGGGATTTCTTTGGAAGGAATGATGCTGAAGCTGAAACTCCAGTACTTTGGCCACCTCATGTGAAGAGTTGACTCATTGGAAAAGACTCTGATGCTGGGAGGGATTGGGGGCAAGAGGAGAAGGGGACGACAGAGGATGAGATGGCTGGATGGCATCACTGACCCGATGGACATGAGTCTGAGTGAACTCCAGGAATTGGTGATGGACAGGGGGGCCTGGCGTGCTGGGATTCATGGCGTCGCCAAGAGTCGGACAAGACTGATCTGATCTGATCTGACACTAGATTTACATAGACAGTATTTTCACTTTTTTTTAATTTCCCAGTTATGGATATATATGTACTACATATTTTCCTGTAAGTATAAAAGTGCTTGACCTCTTTAAAAGACTAAAATTGTATCAGCCATATGATTACTTTTGTTTTTCAACTATTCTCATAATTATCCTAAGTATACCATTAACTAAATCAGCTTGAATTTGATTAGATTTTGTTAGAGATATATTATTAAATGATTTTTTAATAATTGTAAATAGAAAAAAAGAATATACTAAGAAAGTGAAAGTGACTCAGTAGTTTCTGACTCTTTGTGACCCCATAGACTATACAGTCCAGGGAATTCTCCAAGTCAGAATACTGGAGTGGGTAGCTGTTCCCTTCTCCAGGAGATCTTCCCTCCTCCAGGGGATCTTCCCAACCCAGGGACAGAACCCAGGTCTCCCACATTGCACGCAGATTCTTTACCAACTGAGCCACCAGGGAAGCCCAAGAATACTGGAATGGGTAGCCTATCCCTTCTCCAGGGGATCATGCTGACTCAGGAATCAAACCAGAGTTTCCTGCATTGCAAGCAGAATCTTCACCAGCTGAGCTACTAGGGAAGCCCATATACTAAAATCTTAAATTAAAAAAACAAAAAAAAAACTGACACATTTAATCATCTTACTATGATAAATTAATTTGAAAATAGTATTAAATTTAGTTATCATCTCATTCTAAATGATTTGCACAATCTACTTGGAATGGTTTCTAACTGACTTGAAGAAAGCTGACTTAAAAAGAAGTGAAATAGACAATGAAACACTAGTTTGGCTATACAAAAATTAGATTAATAACATCCATTAATGATTGTTGTCTTATCATCTTGATTAATCTCTATGTGTGCAATAATCTTTATGCATATTTTAAATATATGTCATACCATGGGATTTATACATTTAATAAAATGTATTAATATATTTAATAAAACACTAAAATTTCTATTTAAAAAAATAAGTAAAGAAAGGAAAAAACCAACCCTGAATTGTTGAGTAGCTTTTAAAAATATCCCTGGGTTGGGAAGGCCCTTGGAGAAGGGAATGGTAATGCTCTCCAGTGTTCTTGCCTAGAGAATTCCATGAACAGAGGAGTCTGGATGAATAAAGTCCATGGAGTTGCAAAGAGTCAGACACAACTGAGTAACTAACATACACATACATGCTTTTAAGAATTCATCAATGTTAACTGTTGTTATTTAAATTATCAGTCTCAGGCTATTATTATAATTACTAGGTATGGAATACTAGGTATGGGCTTCCTTGATAGCTCAGTTGGTAAGGAATCTGCCTGCAATTCAGAAGACGCTGGTTTGTTTCCTGGGTCAAGGACAGGCCACGCACACCACTCTTCTTGGGCTTCCCTGGTGGCTCAGCTGGTAAAGAATCTACCTGTAGTGTGGGACACCTGGGTTCGATCTCTGTGTTGGGAAGATCCCTGGAGAAGGGAAAGTCTACCCACTCCAGTATTCTGGCCTGGATAATTTCATGGACTGTCCATGGAGTCACAAAGAGTTGGACATGACTGAAAAGGAGTATGTCAAGCCTATATATTGTCACCCTGCTTATTTAACTTATATGCAGAGTACATCATGAGAAACGCTGGGCGGGAAGAAGCACAAGCTGGAATCAAGACTGCCGGGAGAAATAACAATAACCTCAGATATGCAGATGACACCACCCTTATGGCAGAAAGTGAAGAGGAACTCAAAAGCCTCTTGATGAACATCAAAGAGGAGAGAGAAAAGTTGGCTTAAAGCTCAACGTTCACAAAGCGAAGATCATGGCATCTGGTCCCATCACTTCACGGGAAATAGATGTGGAAAAAGTGGAAACAGTGTCAGACTTTATTTTGGGGGGCTCCAAAATCACTGCAGATGGTGATTGCAGCCATGAAATTAAAAGACGCTTACTCCTTGGAAGAAAAGTTGTGACCAACCTAGACAGCATATTCAAAAGCAAAGACATTACTTTGTCAACAAAGGTCCGTCTAGTCAAGGCTAGGTTTTTCCAGTAGTCATGTATGGATGTGAGATTTGGACTGTGAAGAAAGCTGAGTGCTGAAGAATTGATGCTTTTGAACTGTGGTGTTAGAGAAGACTCTTGGGAGTCCCTTGGACTGCAAGGAGATCCAACCAGTCCATCCTAAAGGAGATCAGTTCTGGGTGTTCATCATCAATGATGCTAAAGCTGAAACTCCAGTACTTTGGCCACCTCATGTGAAGAGTTGACTCATTGGAAAAGACTCTGATGCTGGGAAGAACTTGGGGCAGGAGGAAAAGGGGATGGCAGAGGATGAGATGGCTGGATGGAATCACCGACTTGATGGATGTGGGTTTGAGAGAACTCCGGGAGTTGGTGATGGACAGAGAAGCCTGGTGTGCTGCAGTTCATGGGATAGCAAAGAGTCGGACATGACTGAGCGACTGAACTGAACTGAACTGAGCAACTTTCACTTTCATGGAATATTCTAATGGAAGCATTTACTTTTTATTTTATTAAATTTTCTCATCTGTTAGAAATATCCCTGGATATTTAAACATTACTTGAAAAAAACGTGTAATATTATGTAAAATTGTTGTTATGACAACAGTAGCTGAAATAAATTGTTTAAAGAGTGTCCTCAAATCTTTAAATACCAGGTTATTTTTGATTACATTTGTTAAAATTTATGTTTCTATTTTTACCACTTATTTACTTTAGTTGGAAAGTAATTCCAATGAGACACAAATTCCTCTAGCAAGTAAAATAGTTATATATAATTAAACATCAGATTTTAGCTTTATTGATGATGAATATTTATAATTGTGTTAAGAAAAAAAAACAGTATACTGAAAGAATACATATGCTTTTTTGTCTCGTAGTTTTGGAATTTATTCTTTCAGTTCATATAATCACAAAACTCATTACATAACAGAGACCAAGTAAAGACAAACTTCTCCTGTAAGTATGTTCAGTATAATTTCTAAATACAGTTTTCCCCAGAAGCTCAAGATACAAAATATGCACACGAGTATATACACACTTGCAAACATGCAAGTACTGACATAAACAAGCACATAAAATTATACCTTTTATAAAATCTCCATGACAATATCTGTAGTCCCCTCTTAAGGAAATATGATATTTTCCATATCTTTACACAGAATAAAAAAAATCCAGAAAACAGTATACACTGATGAGATTTACTGTTATCATTTTGGGATGTTTGCAACTACTGATGAATATAAATGGAATGGTTTAAAAAAAAGGAAAGAAGAAAAACAAAAAGTAATAACATGTAGCCCTCTGTCATAAAGAAAGAGACACAATGTAGCACAGTGTAGACTCAGCTTGGAGAATACACTCAGATTCTTGTTCACCAGGCAAGAGTGAGGATATCCACTTATCAATTTCCAAGAAGGTGGGACAGAAGAGAATGAACAAGGTAAATTTACATGGTATACAATAAGACTGAACAAAGAAAGCTAAAAATACACAAGACTGTTTCTCATTAGAATAATTTCTATGGCCTGCTTATGATTTGAATCTAAGTGTCAATATGGGTATTGTCATGTATTTCAGATTAACATCATGGAGCATTATCGGCTCAGAGATAGTTCAACAAACTTTGAATTTATTCTGTTTTCTTGGAGAAAGAGCAGCAGCTGTGCAATTTGAGGTTTTCTACTCTGATTTAACAACTCTTTCAGTCAAGCTAAATAGTATTATTTGTTAATGTTTACAAAATTTGGTTTATATAGTTTCTTAGCAACTTAGCTCTTTAGTACCTCTTCACTCTCTACCCTAAGGATGGTGTCACCTGCATATCTGTTAGGAGACCTTGTCCATAAAAATTGGAAGAAAGATGCTAAGTAGTACAATATGTCATGATTTTGTAATTAGAATATAGAATTTAAATATGTTTTACCCAAATCAAAATTAACACTATGAAACATATTCTCCCCATGGCAGGTTTCTAATTACTTCGTTCTTTAGTAATCGTATTAAATATTCCTTTGTAAGATAAACATGACTATTTTTAAGTCTATAATGATATTACATTATTCAAAGTTGCTGTATTTTAATTTTTATTTAAAACTCTGAAATACAAAGTGGACCTCTAAAACTTTTTAGAAATATTAGTAAAGATTAAATATGTTCAAATTATAAATATAAACATATGTAGATATATACATGCTTATAGAGTTATGTTCTGTCTATAGAATTCCACTGAAAAACACACGTATCTGTATATTTACTGGCAATAGGTCTCTTTCAAATAGATGCAAATAATTTATTCAACTGATCCTCTATTGATGGATGGCCTTTCTTGGTGGCTAAGATGGTAAAGAATCTGCCTACAATGCAGAGGAGACCCGTGTTTGATCCCTGGGTTGGGAAGATCCCTGGAGAAGAGAATGGCTACCCACTCCAGTATTCTTGCCTGGAGAATTCCACGGATAGAGGAGCCTGGCTGGCTGTGGTCCATGGGATCACAAAGAGTTGGAATCAACTGAGCAACTAACACAACACTACTGATGGATAGTTTAGTTCAAATTTTTCCTTTAAGAACAATCCTACAGGACTTCACTGGTGGTCTAGTGGTTAAAAGTCCACCTGTTCCATTGGTGGGTTGGTCTTGGAGGAGGAATCTCTCATGCCCCGGAGCCAATTAAGCCCATGCACCACAAGTACTGAGCCAACACTGTAGAGCCCAAGCACTGCAACTACCAAGCCTGAGTGCCACAACTACTGAACCCCCATGCCTAGAGCCTGTGCTCTGCAGCAAGAGAAGTCATGGAAATGAGAAGCCCACTCACCACACCAAAGAGTTGCCCTTTTTCTCTGCAAGTTGAGAAACCCTGTGCACAGCAATGAAGCCCCAGCACAGCAAGAAAGAAATAAAATAGAAAGACTTACATTGTCCCATTTGTATATGCATAGGTATGAGATTACAACTACAGGCACTACAGGCAGTGTCTAGAGATGGAATGGCTCATTCAAATAAAACATTTTGTCTTCAATATTGATATTACCAAAATTTCCTTCACTTGCACCAATTTATTCTACTATCTACCCAGGATAAAAATATTTATTTCCCCAACAGCCTCACCAATACCAAGAATTATCAAGCTTCTTGATCTTGCCAATATGACAACTGAAAAATATCACCTTGCTTTAATGTACATTATTTGATTATGAAAGAAATTGAGCATCTTCTTCAGGATCTCCATTACTATTCACTACAAAGGGATGCCCGGCTGAGTGGATGACCTAGAGCTGAAATCAAGGCTATAAACAGGTTTCCAAACTGTGCTGTTGAGTCAATTCCTAGGCAGGTTGATAAGAAGTCTGGGGTCCCCAAAGAGGAGAGAGGGGTCTGGAATTTTCAAGGAGGAGGAAAGGACAAAAGTCTTTTTTTCTGTACATTCCTTAGTCTTAGTTACATAAAACGTTTTTTACTTTAAGCCTAGACCTGATGATTACACAACACAACTCAGCTTAAACTCTGTATAAGCTTATATAACATTATATAACAACAATGCATCCTGCTTGAGGTCAGTTTCTCCTTCCTGAAAACCTTCTGACTAATCCTGTTATCTAAGTTATGGTAGTGGGTTTGGTGAAATCTTTTATTTGTTAAGTTCTAACTCTGTTATCTTAAAATGTAAATTGTGGTAGTGGGTCTGATAAAATTTTTGCAACCTTGAGGCATTCTTTTGATTTATTGTAATAACTAAAAAAGTATATAGCTCCCTTCATCCATTTCTGATGTCTATGTCAGAAGCTTTTTCTGTCCCTTTTCACTGTAATAAAACTTCTGCCATACAAGAGCCCTGAGTGGTCAAGCCTAGTTTCTGGTCCCAAAGCTAAATCTTCTTCGGAGATCACAAATCCGACATCATTCACCATAAGCTATCACTGTGATGGAGTTTTTGCTGCTGAAGGAAGGGGGGTTTCTTCTAATTCACAAGCAAGTTATCACGATAGCTAACAGAGGCACTGTTGGTTTAGATATTCTTTGGCTATTATTCTATGAATTTGTTCACACCAATTTTGATATCTTTTAATGTTAAGCACATTTTTCTACGTGATATGAGCTGCAAGTACATTTCAGTGTTTCTTTGGGGTTGTTTATGTATTTTTATCTGTGATATTTTTTCACCATATAAAAGTTTTCAATTTTTTTTGTAGTAAAATTTATTGCCTTTTCCATGTTATGCTTATATGGGCATTCCCTTCTCCGATATAAGGAGATATTCCACTGTATTTTTTAAAGTTACAAATTTATATTAAATTTTGATCTATCTAAAACACATTTTGTTGTAGGACTGAGCTAGAAACCAGCTTTATCTTATTTCTAAACACTAATAACTAATCATGTTCCCCCACATTGAAACATCATTTCTAACACTACCTCTAATATACACTGAAATCTATTTCTGCATATTTTCTTGCTTTGGCTTTTTGTCCAAGTACACTGCATTAGTTTACCATATTAGATTTATACTATGATTGAAAGTAGAATGAATTCTACCTCACCTTTCCCTCCCAGAAATCAATTGCCTGATCTTAAATGTTCACAATCATAGAGAATCTTTAGTTTTAAATTTTTGAAACAAACATCTAGCTGTCCATTTAATTACCAGAATATTAAACATCGGGTTTAAAAAATTGTTTCGATGTAAATGAAAAAAAACAAAAAAACAAACTAGAAGTAGTGGAGAGTTTTCCATGAAATACATCCTGTAAAAAAAAAAATGAACCAATAAATCAGAAATACAGACTACTTATAGAAGACTCTGAATAAAATGAGATAAAGTTTAAGGAGGCCTGGTGCTCATCTATGATGCATTATGAAATCTTTTTTCTTTCATGAATTCTGATCTTGCTTAATATGCAGTTTCCATTGGCTTACCTGCACTGTCCTGATAGGTTCTGCAAGTTTACCCTGATGTTTTACAACAAATGCACTGATAATGTTCTGATGACTTTTGACTGGGCCATTGAGGTCAGACTCCTTTTACTTCCTCAAATTGACCCATCTGTTTATGTTGCAAAGTAATATTCTGTATCTTTTTTATAGAACCGTCTCTAAGTATGTATGTCATGACCACATTCTAATATTTAGATTTCTAGATTTTACCTCACCTTGCAGATTATGCTAGACCCCGTTCCCTGTATTTCCCTGTCAAAGCCAACTCTCTGCTACTGGACTGGGATATATGAATTATATTCATGGTGTTTGCTGAAAAAGATAGAGAACAAATGCAAGATATAGATCTTATTTGAAATTACTTGAAAAACTTGCACTAAGTTTTTATTTTTGAAAAATTGCTAACTTGTAGCATCTCTATTTTCCATACATCAACTCAGTTATATATCAAAAAATTAACAGCACTAATATAAATCACACTTCTGTGCTGGGCAAACACAGTTCAACAAATAATAAACAGAAAGGTATTAATATTTGTGTTTGAGGATTTAATCATGTTATGTGGGAACCATTTGAAAATGAAAATTATTATGAGGACAGCCTGGTCATGTTCCCCTTGCTACCCCTCTAATTCAGATTAATCAAGTTTAATCTCCACTTCTGGATCCACTGCTCATCTGCCACTAACTCCTAATCTTCTTTCACTGTGCTCTCTGGAACACAGAATAACAAGTTATATCTTCAACCTATCTTTAGACATTTTCTTCACTATCTTGTATTGAAAGACTCATTAAAAGCAGACCCTTTATTGATGACAACTAAAATGACAACAGTCCATAAAAAACTATTTTCATCTGTATTTCCCTATAGTCTATGCATTTTTTCCTCTCTGTTCTCCTTTATAACAACATTTCTGGAAAGAACTGACTATAGAATCTCAACTTCCAATTTCTCTCCTCTCTCTCTTAGGGCAATTTCTATGAAGCCCCTAGAACTTCATGGAAAGTAGTCTTATAAATGCCAAAATTGGATATGTTTCTCTCACCTTGCTGTCCTGATTTCCAAATTTTAAATTTACTGGCAAATTAAAAAAAAAAAGTCGCTTTTACTGTTTACCCCTCATTTTCCCAAAGTTTTATCTTTAGATACATCATCATGCATTTGTTTCTTCTTGTTCTATCTACACTCTCTCTCTTAGTGATCTCACCCAGTCTTATGGTCTTTCTCTATAACTAATGGCTCTTATCTTTGTATCTCCAAACTAACCTTCCTTCTTACCTCCAGGATCATATGTTCAACTACTTTATATTACAATTTTGTATTCTTTGAAAAGTTCAAATGTGTATATTGTTGACTTAAATAATCACAATCCAAAATTTGAGAGTTATGTTTTATTCGGTGGGATTTTTTAGGACATCTAGCCTGGGAGACAGCATCTTAGGAAACCCTGAGATAACTGCTCTGAAGAGGCAGGGGGAGGAGCCAGGTTATACAGAAGTTTGCAACTAAGAGCAGGTAGTCTTAACATCAAAAGATTATTAATAATAATAATAAAAAAGAGAGAGATATCTCAACACCTTACATGCCTCTTGAGAAACCTGTATGCAGACCAAAAAGCAACAGTTAGAACCAGATATGGAACAAAAGATTGGTTCAAAATTAGGAAAGGGGTACATCAAGGCTGTATATTGTCACCCTGCTTATTTAATATAAAATGCAGAGTGCATCAACTGAAATGCTGGGCTGGGTGAATCACAAGCTGGAATTAAGACTTCCAGGAGAAATATCAACAATCTCAGATAAGCAGAAGATACCACTCTAATCCCAGAAAGCAAAGAAAAACTAAGGAGTCTTCTGATGAGGGTGAAAGAAGACAGTGAAAAAGCTGGCTTAAAATTAAACATTCAAAACACAAAGATCATGGCATCTGCTTCCGTTACTTCATGGCAAATAGATGGGAAAAAGTGGCAAATTTTATTTTTCCTGGGTTCCCAAATCACTGTGGACAGTGAATGCAGCCACTAAATTAAAAGATGCTTGATCCTTGGTAGAAAAGCTATGACAAACCTAGACAGCATATTAAAAAACAGAGACACCACTTTACTGACAGAGGACTGTATAGTCAAAGCTATGCTTATTCCAGTAGTCTTGTATGGATGTGAGAGTTGGACCATTAAGAAGGCTGAGAGCTGAAGATTTGACGCTTTTGAATTGTGGTGCTGAGGAAGACTCTGAGAGTCCCTTGGACAGGAAGGAGATCAAACCAGTGAATCCTAAAAGAAATCAACCCTGAATATTTACTGGAAGGACTGATGCTGAAGCTCCAATACTTTGGCTACCTGATATGAAGAGCTGACTTATTAGAAAAGACCCTGATGCTGGGAAAAATTGAAGGAAGAGGAGAAGGGGGTGACAGAGGATAAGATGGTTGGTTGGCATCACTGGCTCAATGGACATAAGCTTTAGCAAACTCTAGGAGATAGTGAAGGACAGGGAAGCCTGGAGTGCTATAGTCCATGTGGTCAAAAAGAGTCAGACATGACTTAGCAAATGAACAAGATATCTCAAGTTAAGAAATTTAGTACTTTTCTGTGTATGGAAACATGTAAGAGCCTGGGTTCACAGAAATCATTCCTTTCATATGCATCTCAGCTGTCTGGGGCCAGTATCCTGCAGTTTTCACATCCCTTGGAGCTCCTCAGTGCTCACTATAGGGAGTGGTTGCAGCTGATAGCTGTCAGATAGCAAGCAGTCTTCTTCTTGGTCAACCTCCAGGCTCAGAAATTCATATTTGGAGGGCTGGAATCGCTGATGACTGTGGCATTATCGCTTACTGATATGTCAGGAAATATTCCATTTCTCAATGTTTCCCCCCTGATTCTCTATGCATGTTTCTATCCTGCTCTTCCCAAGTCTTTCCTTCTCAGAAGTATATGTAATAGAAGCCTGTTCTTATATTTGCTTATGCCAAACTTGCTATCACTTTTGATTCTTCTCTTTCATGTCATCTAGGCAGCTGAAATTATCTTCAAATACCAGGATCTGATCACTATCAAATATCTCTATTACTACTCAGATCAGATCAGATCAGTCGCTCAGTCGTGTCCAACTCTTTGCGACCCCATGAATCGCAGCACACCAGGCCTCCCTGTCCATCACCAACTCCCGGAGTTCAATCAAACTCATGTCCATCGAGTCAGTGATGCCATCCAGCCATCTCATCCTCTGTCGTCCCCTTCTCCTCTTGTCCCCAATCCCACCCAGCATCAGAGTCTTTTCCAATGAGTCAACTCTTTGCATGAGGTGGCCAAAGTACTGGAGTTTCAGCTTTAGCATCAGTCCTTCCAAAGAAATCCCAGGGCTGATCTCCTTCAGAATGGACTGGTTGGATCTGCTTGCAGTCCAAGGGACTCTCAAGAGTCTTCTCCAACACAACAGTTCAAAAGCATCAATTCTTCGGTGCTCAGCCTTCCTCACAGTCTAACTCTCACATCCATACATGACCACAGGAAAAACCATAGCCTTGACTAGACGAACCTTTGTTGGCAAAGTAATGTCTCTCCTTTTGAATATGCTATCTAGGTTGGTCATAACTTTCCTTCCAAGGAGTAAGCGTCTTTTAATTTCATGGCTGCAGTCACCATCTATAGTGATTTTGGAGCCCATAAAAATAAAGTCTGACACTATTTCCACTGTTTCCCCATCTCTTTGCCATGAAGTGATGGGACCGGATGCCATGATCTTCGTTTTCTGAATGTTGAGCTTTAAGTGAACATTTTCACTCTCCACTTTCACTTTCATCAAGAGGCTCTTGAGCTCCTCTTCAGTTTCTGCCGTAAGGGTGGTGTCATCTGCATATCTGAGGTTATTGATATTTCTCCCAGCAATCTTGATTCCAGCTTGTGTTTCTTCCAGCCCAGCGTTTCTCATGATGTACTCTGCATATAAATTAAATAAGCAGGGTGACAATATACAGCCTTGACGTACTCCTTTTCCTATTTGGAACCAGTCTCTTGTTCCATGTCCAGTTCTAACTGTTGCTTCCTGACCTGCATACAGGTTTCTCAAGAGGCAGATCAGGTGGTCTGGTATTCCCATCTCTTTCAGAATTTTCCACAGTTTATTGTGATCCACACAGTCAAAGGCTTTGGCATAGTCAATAAAGCAGAAATAGATGTTTTTCTGGAACTCTCTTGCTTTTTCCATGATCCAGCGGTTGTTGGTAATTTGATCTCTGGTTCCTCTGCCTTTTCTAAAACCAGCTTGAACATCGGGAAGTTCACTGTTCACATATTGCTGAAGCCTGGCTTGGAGAATTTTGAGTATTACTTTACTAGCATGTGAGATGAGTGCAATTGTGCAGTAGTTTGAGCATTCTTTGGCATTGCCTTTCTTTGGGATTGAAATGAAAACTGACCTTCTTTAGTCCTGTGGCCACTGCTGAGTTTTCCAAGTTTGCTGGCATATTGAGTGAAGCACTTTCACAGCATCATCTTTCAGGATTTGGAATAGCTCAACTGGAATTCTATTACCTCCACTAGCTTTGTTCATAGTGATGCTTTCTAAAGCCCACTTGACTTCACAATCCAAGATGTCTGCCTCTAGGTCAGTGATCACACCATCGTGATTATCTGGGTCGTGAAGATCTTTTTTGTACAGTTCTTCTGTGTATTCTTGCCACCTCTTCTTAATATCTTCTGCTTCTGTTAGGTCCATACCATTTACTCTTGTCTAAGTCATTGTCATCTTTCACTTGGATTATTGCTACAGACGCTTCATTGTTTTTCCTGCTTCTCATTTTGCCGCCATATGTTTTATTCTCAGAAAAGCAGACAGATGATCCAATAAACATTTTCAGTATTGTGATAGTTGTTACATGAATATAAAACAATTAAAATTCATAAAACATTAAAGAAAAAAGCAACATCTATTTAATGGTGGGATAATTTAATATATATGCACACACATAGACATATACACATGTAGAGAGATATATATTTAATGAAAAAAATACCTTTTGTCAATGAATATCACTTCTGTGCTCAATAGGCTCCAATGTGTTAATGGCTCCAAATGTCTTTCTACTCTCATGCCTTTTCAATGATATTAAAGGTCCTCCTCCTTTGATGACTGTCCCCATTACCCTCAGCCCATTTTTTTTTTGTTTTCTCTCCTCATCTCATTACTCTCCAATTCATTTACAAATATATAGTCACATTAATCTCCTTTTTATATTTAGACCATGCAAGGTATATTCCTTCCTCAGGAACTTCACATCATGGTTCCTACTTTTCAGAACATTCTTTCTTTCATTCTTTCTCCATATATCACCAAAGCTCACCTCTCCTCTTTTGTAGGTCTTTGTTTAAAAGCTAAATAAGGCCTTTCCTGATTACTTTAAATTGCAAAGTACATTCCCTCTCCCCTACCAACTCCTCTTCTTATTCCTCCTCTGTTTCCCTGGTTCTTATTGGCATATCCTCAACTATATGGTCTAATGCTTTCTTTGTTCATTTTCCATCTTCATAATGTAAACGAGATGTTTTGTCCCTTTGTTTGCTGGTATATCCCAGGAATTAGAAGCTTCTATGGAGATGGCTGGATGGCATCACTGACTCGATGGACGTGAGTCTCAGTGAACTCTGGGAGTTGGTGATGGACAGGGAGGCCTGGCGTGCTGCGATTCATGGGGTCGCAAAGAGTCAGACATGACTGAGTGACTGATCTGATCTGATCTGATCTGATGGTAGGTACTTTAAAACAGACACAAAATAATATTCAGCAAACAAATAAAAAATAATCCACTTTTTTGGAATGATTTAAATGTAGCTTTTTTTTAATTCAATGATTTTTGAATAGTCTTGGTGTGACATTTTAGAATTTTATTAAAATAAAATCATATAGCACAATATAGCATATGGGTAGATATTAGGGTAAAAATGTAAAAATGTGAGCTTCTTATATTACATGAGCCCTGATAGAGCAAAGGAGACATTTATTTTACAATACATTTCTTATTAAATGACAATATATTATTTTATTATATAATTTAATAATTCATAGAACAAATTTGTCAGGTGTTGTGGCTGCTGGAAATATCACATTGAACAACAATCCTGGTTGACGCCTGCAGAGATCTATGTCTAGTGGTCTGCACATAGTTGCAATGGAGATCATAATCAATTTCACAATATCTCCAGTTTCCCACATATAAAATATTTTTTTAAGACTAAGGAAACGGAAGTATATAGGAAGTGGGATTTATACAAAATAAAATATGCACTTCATCTAAATTGGTTCAAATAAAACTGATCTAAACCTCAACTGTTTGTAAGACTGTGAAACCAAGTCATAGGTACCTAAACAAACTTTCTACTTTGTATCATCATAATTTTGTATGAATACATATGAGTAAAATGACAAAGAATAATTCATAATAGATAAAATCAAATGCTGCCACATACAGGTGTAAAAGCCTGATATCAGTCTCTTATTTTAAGAAAAGTCATGACTCTTGACTCCTGCATTTTAGTAATGTGATGACTGCGCAGTAGTTATCATCTGGCCATGAGGCTAATGTAATCCTTTGGATCTGAAAGTCCCCATGGTAGTGCTATTTCAATATTGGCACATTTTAGTTCTCTGTTCATAATTAATCTTATGAAAACCATTTTTACATAATTTAAACCTACTTCTTATGTCTAGTAATTGCATATCTAATTTACTGTGAAAAGAAGAAGCCAATATTGCATCTGCTAAAATAACTAAAAAGCACAACTGAAAACATCATCCACCAATGATTTTTATCACTTTAGCTTTACTTTATTAACTTTTGGAACTTTGCAAAATACAGTTCCTTTTGGCCAGAGCTTTGAATTGCAACTTCAATTTGGAAGAGAAATTACGTCTTGGCAAGAAATAATACTTTATTTTACACACCACAAGTTTCTTGTTGATAGTTATGTAAAGAAAGCAATCTAATAACCACTACTGATAGAAAACATTATACTTTTAAGAAAGCTGATTTTCTTTTTTTTTAGCTGAAGCCCAAGGGACAAATATTCAGCAGTGGAAAATATTTTGAACAGCAGTGCAGTTGTAAAATATGTTTGAAGAAGTGCTTACTTCACTATAGTTGCGCTTTCCTATAGTTGTAAACCATCCTGCTCCACAGAAAAGTATCTTGAGTAAAAGGATGATTTCTGCTCATGCCAGCATAAGACCTAGTCAGGTTGCTTTGTAAAATTAAGGGCCACTGGCAAAGTCATAGGGACTCACAGCTAGGTAACACCAATTAACACCAAGCTGTTTTAATAAACTTTTGCACAACACTTTCTATTTTTCAGAGTAATTTTATATCAATTATTTCATCTGGCTTTCCTAACTATGATATATCATCACACAGTAGAATCAAAATAGCATAGTTCCCTAAAAAAATCTGTCCTTCCAGAAACTCTAAATAATTTAATGTTTATTAAATTATGTTAATGAGTATAATTTGTTGGTATTATTATTACCAATCACAACTTTCAGTTCAGTTCAGTTGCTCAGTCGTGTCTGACTCTTTGCAACCCCATGGACTGGAGCACACCAGGCTTCCCTATCCATCACCAACTCCTGGAGTTCAGTCAAACTCATGTCCATTGAGTTGGTGATGCCATCCAACCATCTCATCCTCTGTCTCATCACAACTTCAGGGTAAAATAAATATCTATTTACTCCACAGATTTTGAGAAATGCAAAACTATAGGTTTCTTTTCTCAGAAGAATCAGTAATCAAAATGAGTTTTAATTTTTTTTCCTCCCTGGCATAACATGTCCGGTTCAATTTATCGTCTATGTTGGTTTTTGATGTGGCTACTTGATTTTCAGTTCTGACTATCTCTCTTTGAGGACATTTTCCAAAGCATTACTGTAAATAGGTGACATCTCATCAAACAGAGGAGAACTTTCCTTGGTAAGTGATATTCTACAATTCCTGATGGAACACCTCATCAAACTCAAGGTCCATGTGGACTGTTAATTGCCTTGATATCTAATTCAATAAAGACACATTTTATTCCCACTTATATGTGGGACCTATAAAAACAAAGCATATGAAATTTTTTGCAAAGCAGAAACAGAGTGCAGATGTAAAGAATGGACATATGGATATGGGGATGAGGGATAGAGGGGTGGGATGAATTGGGAGCATGGGATTGACATATACACACTATTAATTATAAAATAGATAACTAATGAGAACCTACTCTAGAGCACAGGGAACTCTACTCAATGCTTGTAGTGACATAAATAGGGAAGGAAATCCAAAGAAAGAGGGGATATTGTTGATTTACTTTGCTGTACAGCAGAACCTAACTCAACATTGTAAAACAATTATATTCCAATAAAAATTAATTTAAAAAAAATAAAAGAAAGAAAGAAATAGGGCTTCCCAAGTGGCCTTAGTGTCTCCTGCCAATTCAGGAGATATCAGTGATGTGGGTTCAACCCCCAGGCAGGGAACATCTCCTGGAGAAGGGCATTGATAACCCATTCCATTATTCTTTTTTTTTTTTTTTCCATTCCATTATTCTTGACTGGAGAATCCCATTGACAGGGGAGCCTGGTGGGCTACGTCCATGGAGTTGCACAGAGTCAGACACCACTTAGTGCTTAGCATGCAGCATTCCAGTTTTACTACTCATGGTTTCCTCACCCCAAGCAGCAAGCTACTTCAGTTTGAATGAAAACTTTATTTTCTCATTTTTCTCTTGATCTGAATAAATAGTAGTGATTTTTGGAATGCTAGGCAATCAACAAGGTATTTATTTTAACCTTTTGCTTCATAAGATATTATATGATATAGGATGTGTGTGTTCAGTCACTGAGTCATGTTCAACTCTTTGTGGCCCCATGGACTATAGTCCAACAGGCTCCTCTGCCCATGGAATTTTCCATTCAAGAATACTGGAGTAGGGTTCTATTTCCTACTCCAGGATATCTTCCCAACTAAGGCTCAAACCTGTGTCTCTTGTGTCTCCTGCATTGGTAAGCAGATTCTTTACCACTAGCGTCACCTGGGAAGGCCTCATTTACTATATCTCCTATCAATTGTACTGCTAGGTATATATCCCAGAGAAATTAAAATCAGGTTTATATGAAAATATGTACACAAATGCTTATAGCAGCTTTTTTTTTATAATGGAAAAAACTAGAAAGAAACTAGATGTCATTCAATGAGTCTATGATTAAGCAAAGTGTAACATAGCTATACCCTGAAACACTGCTCAGCAATTAAAAGAAGAAATTATTCATACATACAACTCAGATATATCTCCAGAGAATTATGCTGAGTGAAAAGAAATCCAGTTCCCAAAGGGGACATTCTGTATGATTCTATGCATGTAATATTTTTGAAATGACAGTATCAAAGAAATGGAAAACAGATTAGTAATTTCTAGGGCTAATGAAGGATAGTGTTTTAGGGAAGTTAGTAGGTCTTCATAAGGACATCCAGAGGATTCTAACAGTGATGGAAACTTTTTTATCTTGTCTGTATCAACACCAACATCCTGGTTGTGAAATTATACTAGAGTTTTTCAAGATGTTATTATTAGGGGAAATTAATAGCTATAACAAGGCATCTCTCTGCATTCTTTGCTACAGCTGCATGTGAATCTACAGTTATCTTAAAACAGAGATTAATTAAAAATGAACAACAACAACCAAAAAAAAAAAAATGGGCAGAAGACCTAAATAGACATTTCTGATAAGAAAATATATAGATGGCCAAGAAGCAAACTTATCAGAACCACAATAAAAACATTCCATTGATCATAATTTCCAACTATTGCCCCAATTTGAGTTCCTACATTTATCTTAAAAAATTCTGTAATTTTTCTGGACTTCACTTATTAGGAATGGGTTTTATGAAAATTTAAATTTCATGAAAATTGTGATGTTCCAATGAACTCCAGTTTGAGATGGGATGTCAGATCTATGTGTCATTTATCTGATTTTCTCAAGGCTAAAATCAAGCTAATAGATCATCTTTATTTCTGCTTTCATGTGAGGGATTTGGTAATGCTACATACCTTCTATTCTTATTTGAAGTGTTTCTGAGTAAACTTAAGGCTTTCCTGGTGGCTCAGTTGGTAAAGAATTTGCATGTAATGCAGGAGACCCAGGTTTGATCCCTGGGTCTGGAAGATCCCCTGAAGAAATGGCAACCCACTCTAGTATTATTGCCTGGAGAATCCCATGGACAAAGATGTCTGGGGTGGCTAGAGTCCATGGGGTCACAAACAGTTGGACATGCCTGAGCATGAGCCTGTTATCACTTTATAATTATGAGAAAATTATTTAAATTATTTGCTCTTATCTTCATTTCCACACTTCAAGTATGACCATAATGTGCTTTGATTAATTCAGATGAACTTGTAAGCATATCATCCTTACTGAGCAGGTTCATAGAAAAACTTAGAATAAAATTTCCTAGTTACTTATTAGATTATTTTAAGTATCAGTTCAGTCGCTCAATCATGTCCGACTCTCTGCAACTCCATGAACTGCAACATGTCCATCAACAACTCCCAGATTCACCCAAACCCATGTCCATTGAGTTGGTGATGCCAACCAACCATCTCATCCTCTGTCGTCACCTTCTCCTCCTGCCCTCAATCCTTCCCAGCATCAGGGTCTTTTCCAATGAGTCAGTTCTTCGCAACAGGTGGCCAAAGGATTGGAGATTCAGCTTCAACATCAGTCCTTCCAATGAACACTCAGGACTTATCTCCTTTACGATGAACTGGTTGGATCTCTTTGCAGTCCAAGGGACTCTCAAGAGTCTTTTGCAACACCACAGCTCAAAGCGCCAATTCTTTGGTGCTCAGCTTTCTTTATAGTCCAACTCTCACATCCATACATGACCACTGGAAAAACCATAGCCTTGATTAGATGGACCTTTGTTGACAAAGTAATGTCTTTGCTTCTAGGTTGGTCATAACTTTTCTTCCAAGGAGTAAGCGTCTTTTAATTTCATGGCTGCAATCACCATCTGCAGTGATTTTGGAGTCCCCAAAAATAAAGTCTGCCACTGTTTCCACTGTTTCCCATCTATTTTCTATGAAGTGATGGGACCGGATGCCATGATCTTAGATTTCTGAATGTTGAGCTTTAAGCCAACTTTGTCACTCTCCTCTTTCACTTTCATCAAAAGGCTCTTTAGTTCCTCTTCACTTTCTGCCATAAGGGTGGTGTCATCTGCATATCTGAGGTTATTGATATTTCTCCCAGCAATCTTGATTCCAGCTTGTGTTTCTTCCAGCCCAGCGTTTCTCATGATGTACTTTGCATATAAGTTAAATAAACAGGGTAACAATATACAGCCTTGACGTACTCCTTTTCCTATTTGGAACCAGTCTGTTGGTCCATGTCCAATTCTAACTGTTGCTTCCCGACCTGCATACAAGTTTCTCAAGAGGCAGGTCAGGTGGTCTGGTATTCCCATCTCTTTCAGAATTTTCAACAGTTTATTGTGATTCCACACAGTCAAAGGCTTTGGCATAGACAATAAAGCAGAAATAGATATTTTTCTGGAACTCTCTTGCTTTTTTGATGATCCAGCAGATGTTGGCAATTTGATCTCTGGTTCCTCTGCCTTTTCTAAAACCAGCTTGAACATCTGGATGTTCATGGTTCATGAATTGCTGAAGCCTGGCTTGGAGAATTTTGAGCATTACATTACTAGCGTGTCCATTAAAAAAACCTAAAACTATTCAAATATCAGATATCTCTATTTACCCCCTTAAATACATATATACTAATGTTATGGTTTCAGAGTTATATAGTTTCTTTGTCTCTTTCACTAAAACAAAAAACAAAGTCCTTTGTTTTATTACAATAATTAGTGACTTCATAGAAGAGCATGGTCTATATTTGTAAGCAATTGGATATTATTTTGATTTTACATTTCTCAATACAGAGCAATAATTTGCAATATTTTTACATAATTTCACTGATGCTGCTGATGCTGCTAAATCGCTTCAGTCGTGTCCGACTCTATGCGACCCCATAGACAGCAGCCCACCAGGGATTCTCCAGGCAAGGACACTGGAGTGGGTTGCCATTTCCTTCTCCATTGCATGAAAGTGAAAAGTGAAAGTGAAGTCACTCAGTCGTGTCCGACTCTTAGCGACCCCATGGACTGCAGCCTGCCAGGCTCCTCCATCCATGGGATTTTCCAGGCAAGAGTACTGGAGTGGGTTGCCATTGCCTTCTCCGATAATTTCACTAAAGCATAGCATATAAAGTTAATATATGCATTAATATGTCTCTATAAAAGTTCAAGTTGAGGCATAATTAAAGTTTTAATATCAAAACATTCACAGTAGTTAGAGTTTAAGCTTTTAATCTGTTTTCCAAATTATATTTAATATTTATTGTTATAAATAGTAAACATTTTACAAACTATATTAATCAAATTTTGTCTTCTAATGTATCTTGTAAATTATTAATTTAGAAAATTATTATAGATCTTTATTTTTCTTTATTATATTCATACAGTAAATTTAAATAACAATCTTGTCACTATGAAATGCTATAGCATGCTGTTCAATGTAACCTGCATATTGAAAAAAATTTAGCTGTCAATGAAAAAAATTTACCTACTTAATATAATTAGGCTTATATTGGAAGAAAGTCAGGCCACTTGTAATATTTCTTCTATAGCAAATCTTGAATTATTTGTTTTTTGCTAATGATAAATATCTCAAATAATTTTTTTCACCTATCATACAAATGGCATTCATAAAAATACTAAGGTATCTTTCTTTGGTTTATAATATTTGTTCACAATTTGGACAAGAATTTTAACCTTGGAATTCAAATATAAGACTATATGATGTTGGCTTCTTACTTTTAGAGTTCTGGTTGGCATTTTTAAGTTGTCTGCTTAATAGAAATAATGTACAACTAAATGCTCATTTTTTCCATTAGTTGCTTTTCAGTTCAGTCACTCAGTCATGCCTGACTCTTTGTGAGCCCATGGACTGCAGCACACCAGGCCTCCCTGTACATCACCAACTCCTGGAGTTTACCCAAACTCATGTCCATTGAGTTGGTGATGCCATCCAACTATCTCATCCTCTGTTGTCCCCTTCTCATCCTGCCTCAACTGTTTAATGGTTTTTTGGCTCCTCTTTTATTCCACTTCCTTCTTCATCTTAATGTTTGCACTAGAAGGGATCTCTCCATTGATCATTTGGTTGAATTCCAATTATAAAACTCCATATTGGTAACACCAATTTCAAGTTCAGTTAGCCAATTTCCTTTTTCAATGGCCAACTCCAATCTGTGATATATTGTTTATTTAATCTACCTGTCAACATGGAATGCTCAGTGAAAAATCACTGACACATTTCTACTTTATATACTGTCATATCATATTCTGAGCCAGATCTGCCTCTGAGTGTTTGAGCGTGTCCTGTGGAGGCACGGATCAGCAGCTTGCTATAGGGGCAGGGGTTCTGGGTGCAGCAGTCCTGGATGTGGCATAAGCCCTCTTGGAGGAGGTTGCAATTAACCCCAACAAAGAGCTGCTGAGCAGACAACCCACAAACTTCAGAACAATTATATCAAATAAATTCCCACACTGTTAAGAAAGTCCTAGGACCACAAGAGATTTCCCAACCTGGGGATCTGACAAAGGAACTGAGGACCCTTAGGGAATCTGACTTTGAAGGCCAATGGGATTTGATCAGAATTTACAAAGGACTGGGGAACAGGCTCTTGGAGGGCATAAACAAAACCTTGTGTGCACCAGGGCCCAGGAGAAAGGAGCAGTGACCCCACAAAAGACTGACCCAGACTTGCCTGTGAAGGTCTAAGGGTCTCTGGTGGAGGCATGAAAAAGCAGAGGCATGTGTCCACAATGGCCTGCTAAAGGGTTGGTGGCACTGAGTGCAGCAGTGTGTGCACAGGATCTTATGAAGGAGATAACCATTATCTTCATTACCTCCACCGTAGTTTCATCTCAGATCAAACAACAGAGAGGGAACACAGCCCCGCCCATCAACAGAAAATTGGATTAAAGATTTACTGAGCAGTGCACTGTCCATCAGAACTAGACACAATTTCCCCCTCTCTAATCAGAAAGCTTGCATAAGCTTCTTATCCTTATCCCTCAGAGGGCAGACAGACTGAAAATCACAGTCACAGAAAACTAATCAAACTGATCACATGAACCACAGCCTTGTCTAACTCAATAAACTATGAGCTATGCTGTGTAGGGCCACCCAAGATAAATGAGTCATGGTGGAGAGTTCTGACAAAACACAGTCCACGGGAGAAGTGAATGGCAAACCATTTCAGTATTCTTGCCTTGAGAAACTGATGAACAGTATGAAAAGGCAAAAAGAAATGACACTGAAAGATGGACCCCCCAGGTCAGATCAGTTCAGTTCAGTCATTCAGTCATGTCTGACTCTTAACAACCACATGGACTGCAGCCCGCCAGGCCTCCCTGTCCATCACCAACTCCCAGAGTTTACTCAAACTCATGTCCATTGAGTCGGTGATGCCATCTGACCATCTCATCCTCTGTATCCCTATCTCCTCCCACATTCAATCTTTCCCAGCATCAAGGTCTTTTAAATAAGTCAGCTCTTCGCATCAGGTGGCCAAAGGATTGAAGTTTCAGCTTCAACATCAGTCCTTCCAATGAACACTCAGGGCTTATCTCCTTTATGATGAACTGGTTGGATCTCCTTGCAGTCCAAGGGACTCTCAAGAGTCTTCTGCAACACCACAGTTCAAAAGCATCAATTCTTCGGCGCTCAGCTTTCTTCACAGTCCAACTTTCACATCCATACATGACCACTGGAAAAACCATAGACATGACTAGATGGACCTTTGTTGGCAAAGTAATGTCTCTGCTTTTCAATATGCTATCTAAGTTGGTCATAACTTTTCTTCCAAGGAGAAAGCGTCTTTTAATATCATGGCTGCAATCACCATCTGCAGTGATTTTGGAGCCCCCCAAAATAAAGTCTGACACTGTTTCCACTGTCAACCGGCTTATTTAACTTACATGCAGAGTACATCATGAGAAATGCTGGGCTGGAAGAAGCACAAGCTGGAATCAAGATTGCTGGGAGAAATATCAATAACCTCAGATATGCAGATGACACCACCCTTATGGCAGAAAGTGAAGAGGAACTAAAAAGCCTCTTGATGAAGGTGAAAGTGGAGAGTGAAAAAGTTGGCTTAAAGCTCAACATTCAGAAAATGAAGATCATGGCATCTGGTCCCATTACTTCATGGGAAATAGATGGGGAAACAGTGGAAACAGTGTCAGTTGCTTGTGTCCACTAAAATATTTTAATTGGTTAATTTTGAAAATCTTACTGTCATTTTACTTTGGGTGCTTTGTAACAATTAGATCCTGTTGCTCATTCCATTTTTTAACCATGGGTTTGATCTTTTTTGAAAGAATTATTGTCTCTTTTTGCTTCTTAGTTGTGAAAAAAAAAATTAGAACATTTGGCATGAATTCACTGGGGGCCGGAATCAATCAGTCCTAGTTACTAACTCTGTTGGAGGATATGTGTAATTTACACGGTATTGAATTAAAATGTACTTTAAATTTCTACTTTCCAGTGTCTCATTATTATATAGTCAACATCTCTGTAGCTTTTAACTAATAGGGTTTACTTGACATATAAGTAATATAAAATATGCCTCATTTCACTTTTAGGTATTCTACCCTAGTTCCTAATGGCATCAAAATGCCTTCAAAAATGTTTAGTACCTATCATGTTGAGTTACTTTGATTTAATAACTTAAATTTAAAAAAAGACTATCAAATGAATTCTAATTTACAACAAATTAAACCATATGGATGCATGAAAGAATGTAAGAAGTGCTGATATATTGCAAAGGACCTTATTTGTTGTCTTTTAAGGTACATAATGACACTCTGCATTACTTATGTCTTTATATCATAGACAACAATAATATTTTTATTTTAATCACAGTAGTTTATGACACAATGTATGTATGAAAATTAGCCTTTTTCTAGGCATAGAACCTTACTTTTTCCCAAGCAATGCTTTTAATTTATTAAATTCATACCATGAGTTGTATCTAGAGTATTAGTTTTTTTTTAAAAAAAGTCTTTGTAAAACTTTTTTTTCCTAAAAAAATTCAAGTAAATGAATTTTTGCTCAATTTCTGAATGTTTAGCATTTCCCCATCTCTTTTGAGCTGGTGAATGGCCTTCTTTAATTGGTGACAAGTTGAACAGTTGCAATGAAACTGAGATTTATTTGGTTTCTATTTCTAGTAGTAATATATAGTTGTTCTTGAATATGTGACTAAAATGTTTGCTTTCATCTTATTCAATTATCTCTCTATAATAAATATTTTTTCAAAGAATAGAAACAAATTCCTTTTTTGCTGTATTTTTTCAATTCATAAGGTAAACTGTAACTGTAAAATAAATCAATAGTTTTTTCAGTCTCTTCAAAATTAAAGAAGCAATATTAGACAATTTCACAAACATTTAATTTAGGCCATATATAATAATTAAAAATTATTTTCATTTAAAAGATAACCATAAGTATAAATGAACATGTGTATATCCACAAAACTATCCACATACGTTTACATGTTCTATGGATATATATATATATATATGTATATGTATATATAAATTTATATTTCTGATTATCTTTTAAGTGAAAAGAATTTCTTGATTTTATATATATGTGTATTTATATATATGCATATATGTAATTTTCAAAAATGGGTCCATGATTACCAGATATTTACAGTTTACTTTGCAGCATGAACTGCTATAGGCATTTTATTATCCATTTCATTTAATATGAAGAGTTCACATTGTCTAATAATTTCAGAATTTTTTTTTATGTTTCACTACTCTACTTATCTGATGTTAAAAATTGTTTTATTATATTTGAGACTTTTTGTTAATTTAACCTACCATCTTTATGATGTGAAATGTGTGTAAAAATGGGATAAAATAAACAATTTTAATGATCCTTTGTATTTGGTTAAATTAGCACTTAAATATTTGAAAGGCATTATTAATATAGCAATATTTCACAGGACAGTTCATATCTACATATTTATCTATTAGAATGTTTATAAGAATGAAAATTTAATTGGACAGATTACACAAAACAAATATTTCAATTTGGCTCACCTTATAAAAGGCAAAAGCCCAAGTTTAAGTATAATCAAATGATTAAACAATTTATCAAATATCATAACTACTGTAACATTCATGTCATTGCATTACATGTTACTCTACTAAATACTGTTAGCCTTCAGACAATTTTAAATGAGTATCTTATTTTTTCCCTTATTCTGAAAATACTGCTCGAAAGGATATGTTAAATACAGTATATATTACTGAAGACTATATTTTATGGCTAATTGAAAATAGGCTTGCAGATAAATAATTAAAAATTTTGATAACCATTTTGAAGGGAAAGACCAGGATGGTATAATAAACAAAGGTACTTGTGTAAATAGTCCAATCGTAAGTATTAAGACAGAGCTTCTAAAATATCTCAAGCCCTATTTGTAGGTGATCTTTTTCAGTGGATGTCTAGGTGAATTTCTGATGTAATACTAATATTTGGCTATCAGTGTTAGCTGATCAGTCATGTCTGACTCTTTGTGACCCCATAGACCATAGCCCATCAGGCTCCTCTTTCCATGGAATTCTCCAGGTAAGAATACTGGAGTGGGTTGCCATGCTCTTCTCCAGGGGATCTTCCCAGCCAAGGGATCAAACTTTGGTCTCCTGCACTGCAGGTCGATTCTTGGCTGCCAAGTCTTAAACAATAGAGACCACTGGGACCTGTTTCCATAGTCCCAGTGGAAATGATGATTGGAGTGTTGACATTGAGAGAATTAAAAAGCATTGCAAAGACCAATACAACGTCAAAGTCAGAAGAAAACTAGTGTGTCACATTTAAGTCAGTAGAGCAGAACTGAGCACCTGGATATCAGCAACAGTTTAGTACATTACTTTGCTGAGTCTGCCCCTATAGAAAGATACCACAGACGTGATGGCTTAAACAACAAAATTTTTTACACAGTTCTTGAAGCTAAAAGTCTATGATCAAGGTTGACAGGTTTAATTTCTCCTGAAACATCTCTCCTTTGCTTGCACATGGTCACTTCTCAAATATCCTCACATAGCCTTTTTCCCATACATATGTCCCAGTCTCTCTTCCTCTTCTTATAAAAACACCGGTCATATTGGATTAGTGTTCCATCTTTATGACTTCATTTAACCTAATTTTATCCTTCAAAGCTCTATTTCTAAATGCAGTCACATTGAGGGTTAGGATTTGAACATACGAATTCAGAAGGGACACCATTCAACTTATAACAGTAATATAAGAATCAGTACAAAACAATGCTAGAAGGTGACACACTCTTAGCTATCATTCATCAGTTATAATCTCAGTAGATGCTTGACATAGTCTGAAACTAAGATGCACATTAGCTATAAACAGCAATGATGGAGACAAAGGAATCTATGTGGCCAATGAAAAGCCATGAAGTGAGAATGGGCTAGAACTCATATCATCTATTAGATTTTCAGTCTTAAAATCTCTGCATTAATACCAAACAAAATGAGTAGAATCTGAAATTATAAACATAATACCATTTATATTACTACCCACCCAAAATGAAATAATTAGGCATAAATCTAACAAAATATGTAAAGATCTATAGAAGGAAAACTACAAAACTCCAATAAATGAAATCAAGGAAGAACTAAAAAAGGGAAAACTAATCCAAGTTCACGTATAAGAAGACTCAATACATCATACCTTGGAAATACTGTGGGTTAAGTTCGAGAGCACTGCAACAGAATGAATATCACAGTAGAGCAAATCACATATTATTTGGATTCCCAGTGCATATTAAAGTTGCTGCTGCTGCTGCTAAGTCGCTTCAGTCGTGTCCGACTCCGTGCGACCCCATAGACGGCAGCCCATCAGGCTCCCCCGTCCCAGGGATTCTCCAGGCAAGAACACTGGAGTGGGTTGCCATTTCCTTCTCCAATGCATGAAAGTGAAAAGTGAAAGTGAAGATTTACATAATAGTCTACTAAGTATATAATAGCATCATGTCTAGAAAAAAGTGCACATACCTTAATTAAAATAAGCTTTGTTAAAAATTGTTAACCATCATCTAAGTGTTTGGTGAGTCACAGTAGTAACATCAAAGATCACTGATCACTGTAACTAATATATTAATAATAAAAATTTGAAATACTGTAAGAGTTACCAAAATGTCACACAGAGACACAGAGTGAGCAAATGCTGTTAGGAAAATAGTTCTGACAGACTTGCTCAATGCAGAGTTACCATAAGATTTTAATTTGTAAAAAACAGTACCTGCAAAAAGCAGAAACCAAAGTGCAATAAAATGAGCTGTGCTAGTATTGTCAAGATGTTAGTTCTTCCCAACTTGATCTATGGATCACAATGCGGTCCAATCAAAATTACAGAAGGTTATTTTGTGGATACCAACAAACTGATTCTAAAGATTAGATAGAGAGGCAAAAGACCTGGAATAGTCAACACAATGTTGAAAGTGAAGAACACAGTTAGAGGACTGAATTTTCTCAGCTTAAAACTTAACTATTAACTTACAAATATCAGAATGGTGTACTATTGGAAAATTAATAGACAAATGGATCAATGGGACAGAATAAAGAGGTTAGAAATAGACTTGTATCAGTTCAGTTTAGTCACTCAGTCGTGTCCGACTCTTTGCGACCTCATGAATTGCAACATGCCAGGCCTCCCTGTCCATCACCAACTCCCTGAGTTCACTCAGATTCATGTCCATCGATTCGGTGATGCCATCCAGCCATCTCATCCTCTTTCGTCTCCTTCTCCTCCTGCCCCCAATCCCTCCCAGCATTAGAGTCTTTTCCAGTGAGTCAACTCTTCGCAAGAGGTGGCCAAAGTATTGGAGTTTCAGCTTTAGCATCATTCCTTCCAAAGAACACCCATTCTTGTATAAATATAGTCAATTGATCTTTGACAAAAGAAGAAAGGCCATACAAAGGAGCCAACATTTTGTCTCTAACAGATGGTGCTATACATTCACATGCACAAAATCAATCAATCAATCTTGACAGAGGACTTACCCTCTTCACAAAACTTAACTCAGTATGCATCATAGATCTAAAAGGGAAATTCAAAACTATAAATCTTCTAGAAGATAACATGAAAGAAAATCCAGATGACGTAGGGTATGCCAATGCTTTTTTGATATAATACCAAAGGCACTATTGATGAAAAAAATGAAAAACTGAAATTCAATAAAAATTTTCTCTGTAAAAGACAATGTCAAGACACGAAAATGAGTCAAAGATTGGGAAAAACATTTGCAAAAGATACATCTGATAAAAGATTGCTATCCTATATATAAAAATATCTAAAACTTAACAATAAGAAAACAACTTGATTATGAAGTTAGCCAAAAACTTTAATGAATACTTCACCAAAGAAGATAAACGTATGCCAAGTAAAGGTGTAAAAAGATGCTCCACATTCTATATCATCATAGAAATACAAATTAAAACAAAATATTACTTATACATCTATTGGTGATTTAGTTTTAAGTCATGTCCAACTCTTGAAACCTCATGGACTGTAGCTCACCATGAGATTTCCTGGCAAGAATATAGGTCTGGGTTGGCATTTCCTTCTCCAGGGAATCTTCCTGGCCCAGTGATTGAACCCACATCTCCTGCATTGCAGGTGGATTCTTTACCACTAAGCCACAAGGGAAGCCCCATACCTGTTACAGAGTAGCCAAAATCCAGAACATTTGACAACACCAAATGCTGGACAGAATAAGGAGCATTATGAACTCTTATTCATTGCTGGTGGAAATGCAAAATGGTACAGTCACTCTGGACAACAGCTTGCTAGTTTCTTATAAAACTAAACATATTTTTTATCAGGTGATCCTGGAATTATACTCCTTGGTACTTAACCAAAGGAGTTGAAAATTTAAGTCCACACAAAAATCTGTACATGGTTGTTGTAAGTTTTATTCATAATTGCCACAACTTGGAAGAAACCAAGATGTCCTTTAGTAGGTGAGTGGGTAAATCAACAGAGGTACCTCTAAACAATGAATATTATATGGCACTAAAAGAAATGAATTATCAAGAAATGCAAAGACAAGGGGGAAACTTACATGCACATTACTGAGTTAAAGTAATAATAATAAGAAAAGTACCAGAGGTACTGGCAATAATGGTGGAAAGATATATTCTCTTATCTTGGGTGCCTCCAGTAGTTCTTTTTAATGAACCAATTGTCTTTATCAACATGGTAATCTAATTGAGATAACACTTGGAGAAACCTGCCAAACAAAAGGATGACCATATCTATGAAGAGTTAACAAACAAAAAAAAAGTGTTAAAATGTCTTTGTTTTTGTTTGACATATAAACTCAGTCTCAAGATATCTTTTAAGTGTTTCAAAATCAAATCAACAGCCATGAGAACATACTTTTCAAAACCTAATTTTTTGATTTGTAAGCATGCAGATCTCTTTCACTTAGCGTAAATTCATTTATCAGATTATTTTAAAAGCAAATAATTCAAATACATGTTTATTGGAAAGGAAACGTGGATGGGAAAGATTTTGACTGTTTTCTTAAGATACTTCAAACTTCCAGTTTAGCATCAAAATGAGCATTTATAATGATTAAGTAAATGACTCAGGTTAGAATAGAAAATACTAAAACATGGTATTCATATGACTTGTTCACTTATTCAGAAATGAAAGTGTTAGTTGTTCAGTCACATCTGAATCTCTGTGACCTATGGACTATAGCCCACTAGGATCCTGAACACAGGATTCTCCAGGCAAGAATAATGGGGTGGATTGCCATGCCCTTCTCCAGGGGATTTTTGTGACCCAGGGATCAAACCTGGGTATCCTGCATTGCAGACAGATTCTTTACCATACGGGCCATGAGGGAAGCCTCATTCAGAAATGTCCAAGCAATTTTGTAACTTAATCAGGTAGGGTGAGTGCAGTACTCCTGAAGCAAGACCCCACAATAATGTACATAACTCATGAAGGAGATGTCAGCCTTTTGGAGTCACTAAGTGGAAACAATAATTGCTTCAGAATTTCTATTCAACATGAAACAGAATTAGTCACTATTTATCACATCTGTCCATGCTAAAACCGAATATAATTGAGTCCCAAATGTCATTTCCCCACCATTCTTTTTTCTTTCTTTTTAGGACACCCAGAATGGTTCCAGGAGAAAGCAATGGCACCCTACTCCAGTACTCTTGCCTGGAAAACACCATGGACAGAGGAGCCTGGTAGGCTGCAGTCCACGGGTTCGCTAAGAATCTGACAGGACTGAGCAACTTCACTTTCATTTTTCACTTTCATGCATTGGAGAAGGAAATGGCAACCCACTCCAGTATTTTAGCCTGGAGAATCCCAGGGACAAGGGAGCCTGGTGGGCTGCTATCTAGAGTGTCACACAGAGTTGGACACAACTGAAGTGACTTAGCAGCAGCACCAGCAGACTGGTTCCAAATAGGAAAAGAAGTACGTCAAGGCTATATATTGTCACCCTGCTTATTTAACTTCTATGCAGAGTACATCATGAGAAACGCTGGGCTGGAAGAAGCACAAGCTGGAATCAAGATTGCTGGGAGAAATATCAGTAACCTCAGATATGCAGATGACACC
>NW_011494721.1:4002318-4009524 GCF_000754665.1 Bison bison bison
GTGTAGATGGTGACTGCAGCCATGAAATTAAAAGACACTTACTCCTTGGAAGGAAAGTTATGACTAACCTAGATAGCATATTCAAAAGCAGAGACATTACTTTGCCAACAAAGGCCCGTCTGGTCAAAGCTATGGTGGTCATGTATGGATGTGAGAGTTGGATTGTGAAGAAAGCTGAGCGCCGGCAAATTGATGCTTTTGAACTGTTGTGTTGGAAAAGACTCTTAAGAGTCCCTTGGACTGCAAGGAGATCCAACCAGTTCATTGGGAGGAGGGAGGGGGGTTCAGGATGGGGAACACATGTATACCTGTGAGGGATTCATGTTGATGTATGGCAAAACCAATACAATATTGTAAAGTAATTAACCTCCAATTAAAATAAATAAATTAATATTTAAAAAAAAATAAAGAAGATCAGTCCTGGGTGTTCTTTGGAAGGAAGGATGCTAAAGCTGAAACCCCAATACTTTGGCCAACTCATGAGAAGAGTTGACTCATTGGAAAAGACTCTGATGCTGGGAGGGATTGGGGGCAGGAGGAGAAGGGGACAACAGAGGATGAGACTGCTGGATGGCATCACCGACTCGATGGACGTGAGTTTGAGTGAACTCCGGGAGTTGGTGATGGACAGGGAGGCCTGGCGTGCTGTGATTCATGGGGTCGCAAAGAGTCAGACACGATTGAGTGACTGAACTGAACTGAACTGGAGATTTATTTATTTATGTTTTAACTTTTTATTTTATGTTGTAATATAACCAATTAACAATGTTATAATAGTTTCGGGTGAACAGGAAATAGACTTTGCTATTTACATTGGTATTTATCTGTTTCAGCATCGTGATTACAGGGGAAAAAAAACCTCTCTCCTGAGAGAAAGGAAATACTTGGTGTCTCAGCACTGCACAAGTTGGTTTGTGAACTTGCATAGTTTTAAATAACTGGTCCCTTAGGCAAACCATAGTTCTAAAGTTCATGTTTATAAATGTTTGTAGAATCACATCATAGTAACAGGAGAGTTAAAGTTGTAAACTTTCCAGTTACATACATTATCATCTGAATTGGGGAAATAAAGTACGGGAAGCTTGAAGCAAGCAAAGTAATAATCATATACACTGAATTTTAAAAATGTAACAATGCAAGCATACTGTTAATGGATTGGAAAGGCTATTTACAAGAATGATAATAATACCTTCAAATTAGCATCAGCAATGTTTTTTGATGTTAGTTTATATGCTAGATATAAAAGCCCTAAGTACCATGGGGCCTGCCAAGAATTTCAATATAAGTGAGGAGAAATTATAGAGTGATATAAATGTTATACAGAGAAATAATTTATAAACAAGGTTATAAGAGGTTATTAAAATCACATGAAGCAATAATTAAGAACATCCTCAAATTATCAATGGCAATGAACTGAAATATACCTGTTTTGCATTTTGAAAAATGAACATTTCTTTTTTTAAACCTAACTGACTTCCTCAGTTGTTCAAAATGGGAAGGCAATACAATGATAGAATGAGCCACGCTAATGAGCTCCTTCCAGGCAATGACTCCATCTTATCTGCTTTCATTTCTCTAGAACCAAAGGGTCGGTGGCCTGACATAAAAGATAATAAGTAAATGTTTAAATAGTGAAATTGAACTGAGTCCTAATGAACACAGTCATCGCAGTCAGTTTTAGTTCAATTCATGGAGACATCATTTACATGCAGAATTGTCTTGGAAAAAGTTATTTAATCTATCTGACTTTTTTCTCTTTAAAGTAAGAATATCTGCCCCCGTTTTGTCAGATCATTGTAAAGATTAAATGAGGTTATATAAATATTGAAAAAATGTGGCACACAGGGACATGTGGTCAGTACTCAGTGACAGTTGCTGTTATTAATCCCATTTGATTTTTAAGATATCCCTCTTTCCCAGGACTGTTCTTTAAGCTTCAGCTAAGTGCTCATCCACCCCAGGAAGCCTATCGTCCCTATCCCTAGCCTGGACTGCATCTATTCTCCAGTCACTTTCAGTGCATTTATTTGCTTTCATTAATTATTCTCATTGTATAATCTGTGATATCTAAAAATGATTTGCTTTTTCATTAAGTATGCTCCAGTATTTGACTTAAGAATAAAATATATGTCATATGTCTTCATATCTCCAGTGACTGATACAGTTCTATTAGTGAAAGTGAAAGTCACTCAGTTGTGTCTGACTATTTGCAACCCCATGGATTATATAGTCCATGGAATTCACCAGGCTTGAATACTAGAATGGGTAGACTTTCCCTGCTTCAGGAGTAGGTACAACCATTTGATTCATTTATTAAGACACAGGAAATAGTTTATCCTTATATTTTGCTGTTAATTTTTATGGATAAATCTTTGAGAGAAAATTTTGATTTGAGATCATTGTGCTACAACATTATTACAAGAAAATAAAACGTTATGATACAAAGTACTGTTGTCAATGCACTCTGAACAGGGTGTCCAGAATATCTTCTAGCAAGTCACAAGAAGTGCATGCTCAGTTGTGTCTGACTTTTTGTGACCCCAAGGAGTATAGCCCACTCATCAGGCTCCTCTGTCCATAGGATTTCCTAGGCAAGAATACTGGAGTGGGTACTATTTCCTATTCCAGGGGAGCTTCCTGACCCAGGGAATGAACCCAAGTCTCTTGTAGCTCCTGCACTGGCAGGCAGATTCTTTACCAACCACGTCAACCTGGGAAGCAAGTCATAAGAGAACTAGGAAAAAGCCAGGGAAGCACTGCTATAATGACAGTCTCAGAATAGGAAGTCTTTGGTTGACTCTATACATGAAATTTTCACTGTGCTTACCTAGAGTTAGATGAATACAGTGCTTATTAACTATGAGACCCAGAAAAAGAAAAGACCAATTTGTTTCCTGACTATGTGAGAGTTTAATCAGTGTATCACATAGGATAAACATACGTTGATGCATCTTTACAGATGAAGGAAAATAAATTTTAACTTACTTTGTAAATTATAAGCTTCAAAAGGCATATGAAAGTCCTTGAAAAAAAAATGAACTCAAGAAAGAATTGGAAAAGTCATGAGTAGTAGAACCACAATAGAAAATTATGAAATGTGTATATTCCTCACCTTTGGAATTTTCATCTTGGAAGGTCATTTCTATGCTATTCTCTAAAAGGTTTAAGAGTTATTTTTAGAGAAGTTTAGATCAGTTTTATACAATATGGCATTTCTTATACACTTACTATGAAGAAATTGGGCTTGGTATTTACTCTGTTTTGATATTTTAGAGGAAGGAGAATCACATGAAATAAGCCTCTGAAATACATTTAGTAGATTTTAGAAATTCTCATATGGCCAGAGTTCCCTAAATGCAGAACCTTAGGACAAAATAAAATAAAGGAAGAAAGGGAGGGAAGAAGGAAGGGAGGTAGGGAGGAAGGAAGGAGAGAAAGAAGGAACAAAGGAAGGAAGGAGGCTTGGAACACTGTTAGTAAGGTTTATATAGATGAACTGAGAAGAGACAAGTATCAGAATTCTAAGATCTCTAAGGTTGACTTCAGGGTGATTTCAAGCCAATTTGGTAGACAAAATTCCAAAGGAATTATACTTCAAATTTGAGATACAGAGAGTGTGGTCATTGAAGGAAGTATTCCAACAGCCTGAAGGACTTCAGCTCTGTTTTTATACCTACTTAACATAATCTCCTGTTATACACACTACACTGCAAGAGCTTTGTAAAAGCACATTTGTCAAATTTTTACAACCTAATTATCACACAAATAGTGAGTACATATTAAAGATTCATTTATTTAATGATAATTTCAGCAGAACAACACAAGAAGTTCCAAAGCAATTTCTGAAACACATACAGTTAACTAGAAAAAGTAACAAGATATGATTACTAAAATGTGCACAAGCTGGTTAATGGCCTGAAGGCTAATTGGAGTATTGAGTTCATCTTCTCTATGGGAAACAAAACAAAATCATATCTTACACTTTCCTGAAAAGTTAACCTATCCAGGGTTGTGAAACAGCATAATCCCAAACAACTGTGAAGTTATTCCAACCAAGTTAAATTCCATAAGAGAGACAGATGGCTGTGATAGAGGCTTATTAGGATATGATATTAAAAAGTCTTACAATCATCATTTGTTCATTTCCAAGTAATAGACAATTTTTGTGCACATCAGTTAAAGAAGATGAAATAGCTTAAGGCATAGTTCTAAATTATTAATTAAACACAATGATGAGGAAGAAAAAGGCATGGATTGAAAAAAATTATTCCAAAGATTTGGAAGAACATAAAATCTCATATTGATACTGTTTAGTGGAAATACAAAGGTCGGTGGGAAAAAATGATAAAACACCACGAAATCTCTTTACTTCAAGCTCTATGACAGCTATGAAGTCATTTCTAACCTTGGAAAAATCTATTTTCAGGTAGCATGAAGAAGATAGTAGTTTCTTACTGAAGAATCAGAGATTCTCAGATGCTCAGATAATAGCACTACAGTTATAAACATTACTTTTATAATGCATTAGAATACAAAAATAATTGTATGACTCACTTTATTACAGTGGTTGAAGCCAAACTTGCAATATAGAACATATACCTGTATTGGGGAAATACCGGCATTTTTAAATTATTTTACTATATTTTAAAATGAAAAGGTTACTTAGTTTGCTCTTTGGTCTTTGAATCTGGAGATCATGAATTATAAGTAAAAAACTTTAAAAAATACAATTAAAAAAAAACAATATAGCTTACTGAAGATTGAGATCCATTTTTGTAGTGGATAAGATATTTTCATTTGATCTTGTCCAGAGTAAATAAAACATGCAGTATTTGAAACCTCCTAAATAGTAGAATTATACCAAGGACATTTTTTTTTTTCTTTTTGGTTACTGTGAAAGGTGAGTCATCAAAGCTATTATAAAAATTGAAGTTTCAGAAAACATGAAGCAATCTGATATGGAGCCATTATTTTCTTATTTACACTAATGACTTTATTAGGTCATTAAATATTTCAGAGGAATTTAATACTTTTTTATAATACTGAGTATATTTAAATTTTTATGATATACAATTAATTAAATGCCCACAATAGTTAATAATTGATATTGCATTAAACAGGACTTTGGATTTATAATAACATAGATTATTTTGAGAAAACTGAAAATTTCTGTTGTATTATTAAATAACAAATGCGTGATTTCTGTATCTAAAATCAATTTACTATGACTTTTCTTTACTATGTGATGAGGAATTATATATTATGCTTTCAATGTGAGTTTGAGAATCAAGAACTTACAGGTTATCACAATAGTGCCATATTTGTTTGTCATCCCAAGAAAAAGGCGTTCTATAAAAGTGAATTTTATGTAAAATGGAATTTTAATAATTTTATCTCTAGAAGTCCAATATTACTATTAACTATTTATGAAAATATTTATAAATTGCTAAATATTTCTATGATATTTTTTCATAAGTTCTTTGAACATGAATTGACTTTTATTTAGTGATTGCGTTATTTTAATAAATGTTACTTATAATTCTTTGCTATTTGTAAGGCTTCCCCAGACAGCCATTTTGCTTTTTTGCATTTCTTTTCTATGGGAATGGTCTTGATCCCTGTCTCCTGTACAATGTCACGGACCTCCATCCATAGTTCATCAGGCAGTCTGTCTATCAGATCTAGGCCCTTAAATCTATTTCTCACTTCCTCTGTATAATCATAAGGGATTTGATTTAGGTCATACCTGAATGGTGTAGTGGTTTTCCCCACTTTCTTCAATTTAAGTCGGCATTTGGCATTAAGGAGTTCATGCTCTGAGCCACAGTCAGCTCCTGGTCTTGTTTTTGCTGACTGTATAGAGCTTCTTCATCTTTGGCTGCAAAGAATATAAGCAATCTGATTTCGGTGTTGACCATCTAGTGATGTCCAAGTGTAGAGTCTTCTCTTGTGTTGTTGGAAGGGGGTGTTTGTTATGACCAGTGCATTTTCTTGGCAAAACTCTATTAGTCTTTGCCCTGCTTCATTCCATATTCCAAGGCCAAATTTGCCTGTTACTCCAGGTGTTTCTTGACTTCCTACTTTTGCATTCCAGTCCCCTGTAATGAAAAGGACATCATTTTTGGGTGTTAGTTCTAAAAGGTCTTCTAGGTCTTCATAGAGCCATTTCACTTCAGCTTCTTCAGCGTTACTCCTTGGGGCACAGACTTGGATTATGTGATATTGAATGGTTTGCCTTGGAAAGGAACAGAGATCATTCTGTTGTTTTTGAGATTATATCCAAGTACTGCATTTTGGACTCTTTTGTTGACTATGATAGCTACTCCATTTCTTCTAACGGATTCCTGCCCTCAGTCATAGATATAATGGTCATCTGAGTTAAATTCACCCATTCCAGTGCATTTGAGTTCGCTGATTCCTAGAATGTTGATGTTCACTCTTGCCATCTCCTGTTTGACCACTTCCAATTTGCCTTGATTCCTGGACCTAACATTACAGGTTCCTATGCAATATTGGTCTTTACAGCATCAGACCTTCCTTCTATCACCAGTCACATCCACAGCTGGGTATTGTTTTTGCTTTGGCTCCATCCCTTCATTCTTTCTGGAGTTATTTCTCCACTGATCTCCAGTAGCATATTGGGCACCTACAGACCTGGGGAGTTTCTCTTTCAGTATCCTATCATTTTGCATTTTCATGCTGTTCATGGGGTTCTCAAGGCAAGAATACTGAAGTGATTTGCCATTCCTTTCTCCAGTGGACCACATTCTGTCTTCTTCAGCGACCGATGCAAAGAAATAGAGGAAAACAACAGAATGGGAAAGACTAGGGATCTCTTCAAGAAAATCAGAGATACCAAAGGAACATTTCATGCAAAGATGAGCTTGATAAAGGAGAGAAATGGTATGGACCTAATAGAAGCGGAAGATATTAAGAAGAGGTGGCAAGAATACACAGAAGAACTGCTCAAAAAAGATCTTCACGACCCAGATAATCATGATGGTGTGATTACTGACCTAAAGCCAGACATCCTGGAATGTGAAGGCAAGTGGGCCTTAGAAAGCATCACTACGAACAAAGCTAGTGGAGGTGATGGAATTCAGTTGAGCTATTCCAAATCCTGAAAGATGATGCTGTGAAAGTGCTGCACTCAATATGCCAGCAAACCTGGAAAACTCAGCAGTGGCCACAGGACTGGAAAAGGTC
>NW_011494721.1:4009690-4014717 GCF_000754665.1 Bison bison bison
AAAAACATCTATTTCTTCTTTATTGACTATGCCAAAGCCTTTGACTGTGTGGATCACAATAAACTGTGGAAAATTCTGAAACAGATGGGAATACCAGACCACCTGATCTGCCTCTTGAGAACTTTGTATGCAGGTCAGGAAGCAACAGTTAGAACTGGACATGGAACAACAGACTGGTTCCAAATAGGAAAAGGAGTATGTCAAAGCTGTATATTGTCACCCTGTTTATTTAACTTATAAACACAGTACATCATGAGAAATGCTGGACTGGAAGAAACACAAGCTGGAATCAAGATTGCCAAGAGAAATATCAATAACCTCAGATATGCAGATGACACCACGTTTATGGCAGAAAGTGAAGAGGAACTAAAAGTCTCTTGATGAAGGTGAAAGTGGAGAGTGACAAAGTTGGCTTAAAGCTCAACATTCAGAAAACGAAGATCATGGCATCCAGTTCCATCGCTTCATGGGAAATAGATGGGGAAACAGTGGAAACAGTGTCAGACTTTATTTTTCTGGGCTCCAAAGTCACTGCAGATGGTGACTGCAGCCATGAAATTAAAAGATGCTTACTCCTTGGAAGGAAAGCTATGCCCAACCTAGATAGCATATTCAAAAGCAGAGACATTACTTTGCCAACAAAGGTTCGTCTAGTCAAGGCTATGGTTTTTCCTGTGGTCATGTATGGATGTGAGAGTTGGACTGTGAAGAAGGCTGAGCGCCGAAGAATTGATGCCTTTGAACTGTGATGTTGGAGAAGACTCTTGAGAGTCCCTTGGACTGCAAGGAGATCCGACCAGTCCATTCTAAAGGAGATCAGTCCTGGGTGTTCTTTGGAAGGAATGATGCTAAAGCGGAAACTCCAGTACTTTGGCCACCTCATGCGAAGAGTTGACTCATTGGAAAAGACTCTGATGCTGGGAGGGATTTGGGGCAGGAGGAGAAGGGGACGACAGAGGATGAGATGGCTGGATGGCATCACTGACTCGATGGAGGTGAGTCTGAGTGAACTCCGGGAGTTGGTGATGGACAGGGAGGCCTGGCATGCTGCGATTCATGGGGTCGCAAAGAGTCGGACACGACTGAGTGACTGATCTGATCTGATCTCTGATAATTCTTT
This sequence comes from Bison bison bison, assembly GCF_000754665.1. NCBI lineage: Eukaryota > Metazoa > Chordata > Mammalia > Artiodactyla > Bovidae > Bison > Bison bison. The sequence goes on from NW_011494721.1 coordinate 4,010,811, forward strand.
TCTGTAATTGTGTATGTTATACTACAAAAGACTGGATTTAATCTTAGCATAGGTTAGTGCTTTTAAAATTCTTGTACCTGCTTTTTTCCATCTAGTAGTTAGCACTATTACAGCTTCTTGATAATGGCTTTTGATTATTTCTACTGCTGCTGCTAAGTCGTTTCTGTCGTGTCCGACTCTGTGCGACCCCATAGACAGCAGCCCACCAGGGTCTGCCGTCCCTGGGATTCTCCAGGCAAGAACACTGGAGTGGGTTGCCATTTCCTTCTCCAATGCATGAAAGTGAATAGTCAAAGTGAAGTTGCTCAGTTGTACCTGACTCTTAGCAACACCATGGACTGCAGCCTACCAGGCTCCTCCATCCATGGGATTTTCCAGGCAAGAGTACTGGAGTGGGGTGCCATTGTCTTCTCCATTTGCTTATGTCTAGTTGGACTTTTTTTCAGAATCTTCCTCTACAATGTTCTATATTTAGAAATCAAATAAAATTAGTGATTTATATTGTTCATACATCTAGTTAGAACGTCTCCATAAGGTGTTGAAAGCAATATCTATAATTAAAGAGTATATATTTCTGGTAAATAGGCAAGCATTTATTAGCTTTCTCTGACGTTAAAAATAACGTTCTACTTTGGGGCTCCTACCTCCATTGTGAGTTTACTGCTGTCAAATTTGAACATAAATGAGGTATTTGTATACATGTTAGTGACTGTTACTCTGCAAGTCAACTGAACAGAAGCAGAATCTACTGTAGAAAGGGAATATTTACACAAAAGTTAAAAATCTCTCAATTAAGTTACTAATGGTATTGTCTGATGAATTTTTAGGGAACAAATCAGTGATTTGAAGTTCTAGAGTCCTGCAAGGATGATGGAAAAATAAAATTGTAAAGGTTGATGAACTAAATCAACAAATATAAAACGCAAATAGATGATGAAGAGAATCTGTTTAAACTCACAATTGAAAGCAAAGCCATGTGACTCAGTTATGATCAATAAGATGAAAACAGAAGTCTGGTAAGGATTCTAGGAAATGTTCTGCTTTTCCATAAAGAAACAGACTTGACTATCATTGTCCTTTTCACCTTCATCCTACTCTGAACATTGATTTAACATCTAAAGCTAAATAATCATTCTGCTATCTGGAGGGCAAAAAGAAGTTGAGGGGAATCAGGAAGATACTGTAACTGACATCATTAAGACACTAAACCAAGTTCGATAACTGTGTACCCTCGATTTACTGCAGAAAATATTTCTAACGGCTGAAAGCATTGGCTGGCATTCTTTATAAACTGAGATAGAATGGACAAACCTAGGAAATAAATGTTACTGTGGTATGGGAAATAACTTTTGATTCTTTGCTGAAACAAATGACAAGGCTTTGCAGCTTGACGTAAATTCAGTACTCTAATTTAGAGAAGACAGAACTGATGGAAGCCTGTTCAATAATTTGGCAAGACAGGTTTAAATACCAACTGTGTTACTTTTTGGCTCTGTGTCCTTGGGTAATTTAAATAGTATTACAGGTCTTAGTCTAAAAATGGAAAAATGATCTCTGTTCGTTTCCAAGGCAAACCATTCAGTAGCACAGTAATCTGTCTATGCCCCATCCAGTAATGCTAAAGAAGCTGAAGTAGAACAGTTCTATGAAGACCTATAAGACCTTCTAGAACTAATACCCCCAAAAGATGTCCTCTTCATTACAGGGGATTGGAACGCAAAAGTAAGAAGTCAAGAGTTGCCTGGAGTAACAAGCAAATTTAGCCTTGGAGTACAAAACGAAGCAGGGCAAATGTGAATACACTTTAGTTAAAAAAATGCACTGGCCATAGCAAATACCCTCTTCCAACAACACAAGAGAAGATTCTACGCATAGACATCACCAGATGGCCAACACTGGAATCAGACTGATTATATTCTTTGCAGCTAAAGATGGAGAAACTCTATACAGTCAAGAAAAACAAGACCGGGAGCTGACTGTGGCTTAGATCATGAACTCGTTATTGCCAAATACAGACTTAAAATGAAGAAAGCAGGGAAAACCACTATACCATTCAGGTATGACCTAAGTCAAATCCTTTATGATTACACAGTGGAAGTGACAAATAGATTCAAGGATTTAGAACTGATAGACAGAGTGCCTGAAGAACTATGGACAGAGGTTAGTGATATTGTACAGGAACCAGTGGTCAAGACCATCCCAGAGAAAAAGAAATGCAAAAAGGCAAAATGGTTGTCTGAGGAGGCCTTACAAATAGTAGAGAAAAGAAGAGAAGCTAAAGGCAAAGTAGAAAAGGGAAGATATACCCATTTGAATGTAGAGTTCCAAAGAATAGCAAGGAGAGATAAGAAAGCCTTCCTCGGGGATCAATGCAAGAAAAAGAGGAAAACAATAGAATGGGAAAATCTAGAGATCTCTTCAAGAAAATTAGAGATACAAAGAGAACATTTCATGCAAAGATGAGCACAATAAAGGACAAAAATGTTATGGACTGAACAGAAGCAGAAGATACTAAGCAGAGGTGGCAAGAATACACAGAAGAACTATACTAAAAGGTTCTCCATGACCCAGATAACCATGGTGATGTGATCACTCATCTAGAGCCAGACAACCTGGAATGTGAAGTCAAGTGGGCCTTAGGAAGCATCACTATGAGCAAAGTGAGTGGAGGTGATAGAATTCCAGTTGAACTATTTCAAATCCTAAAAGATGATGCTGTGAAAGTGCTGCACTTAATATGCCAGCAAATCTGGAAAACTCAGCAGTGGCCACAGGACTGGAAAAGGTCAGTCCTTTTTCCAATCCCAAAGAAAAGCAATGCCAAAGAATGTTTAAACGACTGCACAATTGTACTCATCTCACACACTAGCAAAGTAATGCTCAAAATTCTCTAAGCCAAGCTTCAACAGAACATGAACCATGAACTTCCAGATGTTCAAGCTGAATTTAGAAAAGGCAGAGGAACCAGAGATCAAATTGCCAACACCTGCTGGATTATTAAAAAAGCACAAGAGTTCCAGGGAAACATCTAGTTTTGCTTTATTGACTACGCCAAAGTCTTTGACTGTGGGATCACAAAGAACTATGGAAAAATCTTAAAGAGATGGGAATACCAGACCACCTCAACTGCCTCCTGAGAAATCTGTATACAAGTCAAAAAGCAAAAGTTAGAACTGAACATGGAACAATAGACTGGTTCCAAAGGAGTACGTCAAATCTATATAGTGTCACCCTGATAATTTAACTTATATGCAGAGTACATCATGCAAAATGCAGGGCTGGATGAAGCACAAGCTGGAATCAAGATTGCTTGGAGAAATACCAATAATCTCAATATGCAGATGACACCACCCTTATGGCAGAAAGTGAAGAAGAGCCAAAGAGCCTCTGGATGAAATTGAAAGAGGAAAGTGAAAAAGTTCGCTTAAAGTCAAAAGTCAGAAAATTCAGATCATGGCATCCGGTCGCATCATTTCATGACAAATAGATGGGGAAACAATGGAAACAGTGACAGACTTTATTTTCTTGGGCTCCAAAATCACTGCAGATAGTTAGAGCAGCCATGAAATTAAAAGACACTTGTTCCTTGAAGCAAAGCTATGACCAGCCTTAACAGCATATTAAAAAGCAGCATTACTTTACCAACAAAGGTCCATCTAGTCAAAGCTGTGGTTTTTCCAGTAGTCATGTATGGATGTGAGAGTTGGAGTATAAAGAAGGCTGAGCACTGAAGAATTGATGCTTTTAAAGTGTAGTGTTGGAGAAGACTCTTGTGAGTTCCTTGGACTGCAAGGAGATTCAATCTGTCAATACTAAAGGAAATCAGTCCTGAATATTCATTGGAAGGACTGATGCTGAAGCTGAAACTCTAATACTTTGGCCACCTGATGTGAAGAACTGACTCATT
>NW_011494721.1:4014817-4070879 GCF_000754665.1 Bison bison bison
CTCATTGGAAAAGACCCTGATGCTGGGAAAGATTGAAGGCGGGAGGAGAAGGGGACGACAGAGGATGATATGGTTGGATGGCATCATCAATGTGATGGACATCAGTCTGAATAGGCTCTGGGAGTTGGTGATGGAAAGGGAAGCCTGGTGTGCTGAAGTCCATGGGATCGCAAAGGGTCAGATACGTCTGAGCGACTGAACTGACTGACTGACAAGCCTCAGGTTTCTGTTGTCACTAGATATACCTACTTCATAATATCTGGAGCAGATTAAATGTCCTAATACATATAAAAGGCACATCAGAATGCCTGGCATAGAGTCAGTGGTCTGTATTTTTGATTTGTGCATACTGTTAGATATATGCATTTTTATAGACTATATAAGATTGAATAAATTAGTAATAATAAGCATACATTTAAATTAAACTGCTCTGTCTTTTAAAATTTACTTGATTTACTAGGAGTTTATTAAGTCTTATGAAGTATCTGAAACTCTAACAGTTGCTAGGAACACTGAAATGGTTAGAACAAAATTCTTTCAGGAGATATAGAATATCAAGGAACATAATGAAGAAAACAAAGCATAGTAAATACTAAAAATATAGCTATGGACATGTATAAAGGAATAAAGAGAGGAGTACACTTAGAACTTTCCTTTATTTAGAATGGCTGGGCCATCAGATATTTGTACTGTTAAAGGAAACTTAGTGCAGCCATGAAATCAAAAGATGCTTTCTCCTTGGAAGAAAAGCTATGACAACTTAGACAACATATTAAAAAGCAGACATGTTACTTTGCCAACAAAGGTGCATTAGTCAAAACTATGGTTTTTCCAGTGTGGATGTGAGAGTGGGACCATAAAGACAGCTGAACACTGAAGAATTGATGCTTTTGAACTGTGCTGTTGGAGAAGACTCTTAAGAGTCCGTTGGACTGCAAGGCAATCAAACAAGTCAATCCTAAAGGAAATTACTGAATATTCATTGGAAGGACTGGTGCTGAAGCTGAAGCTCCAATACTCTGGCCACCTAATATGAAGAACTGACTTATTAGAAAAGGTTGAAGGCAGGAGAAGGGGATGACGGAGGATGAGATGGTTGATGGCATCACTAACTCAATGGATATGAATTTGAGCAAGCCCCAGGAGTCGATGATGGACAGGGAAGCCTGGCATGTTAAAGTCCATGGGTCACAAAGAGTTGGACATGACTGAGTGACTGAACTGAACTGAAGACAGTGGAAGAGGGATAAAATTACATTTCAGGCAGAGGATGAGCATTTATAGAGGCAAGGAGATGCACAACATTGTGGCCTGTTTTGGAAAATATAACCATTTATGCATGGCTGTGACAGAGGCTTATGTGGAGAAGTGGAAAGAATGAAAGAGAACATATTCCTGGAATTAGATTAGAAAGTTCCTTTTATAGCTCTCACAGCTTGGATTTCAAATCAGTATAAAGAGTGGTTTTCAAATTATGTGCCATAGAATTCAATTATTCCACAGAAGCCTCTCAGGGCCTCTAACTTATGTGAGAAAAGGATGAACAGGTGCAGTTTGAGGATTCACTCCTCATTTTAACCAATTTCTTCATTTTTTGTTAAAATGTACACACATAACCAGGTATTATGCATGATTGAAAAAGAGAGAAGGCTGCTGAAAAAAATAAAGACCCAATCATCAAGTGACATGTTATATTTTCATACTTTCTATGTGAAGGATATTCTGACAATAATTTGAGGAATGTTCATGTAAAGGACATTAATAATCAATGTGATAAATTAGATAAAATGGACTTGAATTAAAATTCTGAAAGTGGGAATAGAGAGGAAGTGACATTTGTGATAGATTTAGGAGACAGAATCAACATTTTGGGAGATTTGATACAAAGATCTTAAAAATCTTTTCTATCACGCCTACTAAAAATAATTATGGAAATTTTTATTGGTCTTCAGACATTATTATATTGATTTCCACTTTTGTTTGAAGTTTGAATAGCTATAAATAATACAATATCTGCAAATTTTTAAAAATTGACATTTTGAAAGAAACTTCATTTTCATAAAATATATACAGCAGAATTTAAATTCCATACCAAGTTGATTCAAATACTTATTTGAAACAAAATTAAAAGATTTCAACAACTGTAATTTTTATCTCACTACTTTTACTCCTTAAATCTACCCTAATAAAAGTATTGAAAGTTTTATTGGTCCTTAAGTACTATGCTATGCTATGGTAAGTCACTTCAGTCACCACCAGGCTGCCCCATGCCTGGGATTCTCCAAGCAAAAACACTGGAGTGGGTTGCCATTTCCTTCTCCAGTGAAAATGGAAAGTGAAGTCGCTCAGTCGTGCCGGACTCTTAGCGACCCCATGGACTGCAACCTACCAGGCTCCTCTGTTCATGGGATTTTCCAGGCAAGAGTACTGGAGTAGAGTGCCATTGCCTTCTCCAATATTTTAGTTACCTAACATTAATAACACAAGTAGAAGATATTAAGATATAAGATATAAAAAAATATTATAATTAATAACAGAAGCAGAAGATATTAAGAAGAGATGGCAAGAATACACAGAAGAACTGTTCAAAAAAGATCTTCACAACCCAGATAATCATGATGGTGTGATCACTGACCTAAAGCCAGACATCCTGGAATGTGAAGTCAAGTGGGCCTTAGAAAGCATCACTACGAACAAAGCTAGTAGAGGTGATGGAATTCCAGTTGAGCAATTTCAAATCCTGAAAGATGATGCTGTGAAAGTGCTGCACTCAATATGCTAGCAAATTTGCAAAACTCAGCAGTGTCCACAAGACTGGAAAAGGTCAGTTTTCATTCCAATCCCAAAGAAAGGCAATGCCAAAGAATGCTCGAACTACCACACAATTGCACTCATCTCACATGCTACCAAGGTCATGCTCAAAATTCTCCAAGTCAGGCTTCAGCAATACGTGACCCGTGAACTTCCAGATGTTCAAGCTGGTTTTAGAAAAGGCAGAGGAACCAGAGATCAAATTGCCAACATCCACTGGATCATGGAAAAAGCAAGAGAGTTCCAGAAAAGCATCTATTTCTGCTTTATTGACTATGCCAAAGCCTTTGACTGTGTGGATCACAATAAACTGTGGAAAATTCTGAAGGAGATGGGAATACCAGACCACCTGATCTGCCTCTTGAGAAATTTGTATGCAGGTCAGAAAGCAACAGTTAGAACTGGACATGGAACAACAGACTGGTTCCAAATAGGAAAAGGAGTATGTCAAGGCTGTATATTGTCACCCTGTTTATTTAACTTATATGCAGAGTACATCATGAGAAATGCTGGACTAGAAGAAACACAAGCTGGAATCAAGATTGCCAAGAGAAATATCAATAACCTCAGATATGCAGATGACACCACCCTTATGGCAGAAAGTGAAGAGGAACTCAAAAGCCTCTTGATGAAAGTGAAAGAGTAGAGTGAAAAGTTGGCTTAAAGTTCAACATTCAGAAAACTAAGATCATGGCACCTGGTCCCATCACTTCATGGGAAATAGATGGGGAAACAGTGGAAACAGTGTCAGACTTTATTTTTGGGGGCTGCTCCAAAATCACTGCAGATGGTGACTGCAGCCATGAAATTAAAAGACGCTTACTCCTTGGAAGGAAAGTTATGACCAACCTAGATAGCATATTCAAGAGCAGAGACAATACTTTGCCAACAAAGTTTCGTCTAGTCAAGGCTATGGTTTTTCCTGTGGTCATGTATGGATGTGAGAGTTGGACTGTGAAGAAGGCTGAGCGCCAAAGAATTGATGCCTTTGAACTGTGGTGTTAGAGAAGACTCTTGAGAGTCCCTTGGACTGCAAGGAGATCCAACCAGTCCATTCTAACGGAGATCAGCCCTGGGATTTCTTTGGAAGGAATGATGCTAAAGCTGAAACTCTAGTACTTTGGCCACTTCACGCGAAGAATTGAATCATTGGAAAACACTCTGATGCTGGGAGGGATTGGAGGCAGGAGGAGAAGGGGACGACAGAGGATGAGATGGCTGGATGGCATCACTGACTCGATGGACATGAGTCTGGGTGAACTCCGGGAGTTGGTGATGGACAGGGAGGCCTGGCGTGCTGCAATTCATGGGGTCGCAAAGAGTCGGACACGACTGAACGACTGATCTGATCTGATCTGAACATTAATAAATCTTTGTAAAATATCAGATGTGACAAAATAAGAGCAGCATGATCATTCTAAATAAAATATATATTGCATGCCCTTCTAAATAAAGTGTAGTAAATTAAATTATTTTTGGTTTGAATAATTTTTTTTCATGTTTCCTTCTAACTAAAAAGAAAAGTTGCTTCTACACAACTTTCAGGGAGAGGGATAGACTAATTCTTCACTTGCCACAACCTTTCAATTACAAATGATCACAAGGAATAAGATGAAAGATGTAGCTTTGGTGAACACCCACATTGAGTGGGCCAACAGAGGAAAAGAGAGCTTTCAAAGCCATTGCTGGTTGAAAGTCTCCAGTGGGCTGTCTCCTGGGTAATTCATTGCTTTAGGGAGGAAGGAAGAATAAGACACCTGTCTATTTGATAGCTTTTCTTTATACTGGGATTAGGAAGTTGTTTGTGAAGTGAAAGTCGCTCAGTCGTGTCCAACTCTTTGTGACACCATGGATTAAACATCCCATGGAGTTCTCCAGGCCAGAATACTGGAGTGGGTAGCCTTTCCCATCTCCAGGGGATCTTCCCAACCCAGGGATTGAACCCAGGTCTCCTGCACTGCAGGCGGATTCTTTATCAGCTGAGCCACAAAGAAGTTGCTTAATTCTAAAAAAAATTACAAATGAAGAGGTGTGTAATTTATGTGAGCATAAAATTGTCATTAGTTATAAGAATTCAAGACTGTGTGGATTTTTTGAAATGCTGTGTATTACACTCCCATGATTCTCTAGGGGAAAAAAAAAGGTCATAGAAATTATGAAATGTAGTTGAAGAATGTTATATGGACAGAATTAATGGAACTCTGAATAGCTGGATACAATCTTGAAACGTTATTGTCTTATCTTATTTCATACATTTAAACTGAGCAAGGAATAATTCCTATTGAAGAGATTGATTTAACAAGCATGAACATAGCCTGTGGTGAAAGGTAGGCACTTGTAATACAAAACATAAAGCTAATGATACAGGAAAGAATGTTTTAATGAATACTGAGAACTGTGAACACAATAATCAAAATACAAAAGGATTTGGATTGGATACATACAGTTGAGCTATGGGTCCAAATATTACAGATTAATAGTTAAGAGCATTGGTATAGAATATGGATTCTGTGCTAATGCTTTATACACACTTGCATTTGATTCTGAAATCATCCTAAATGGAAATGACTTATTATTTTTAAAATATTTTAGGAAAATAAAATATATTTTCATATATCTTATTTTAAAATTTTTATGTTGTATTCAGCAATAGTATATTTGGGTCTCTAATCTCATCTCTTAAATAATAAAAATCACATTTTTCTCTTCCTAATTAGTTCATGGTGTTGCACATGTGCATTTGTGTGTCTCTCCATGTATGTATTTAAATAAAAATACTGTCATATTACTTCTCTGGGGATTTTTCTATGCTAGGATGACTAAAAGTGCAATGCAATGTGATATCTGGATTATGGCAACTGTTATTAGTCTGAATAGTATAATTTAAACTGCATCAGAATTAACTATGATAATTCAACAATATTTTCAACAAAATTCCACTGCAATGTGAATCTAGGGTTTGACTCGTTATCGGAACATTTCTACTTTTGTAGTGGAGTGATTCTTCTGTCTTTTCTTCTCTTTCTGATTCTTATTGAAAAATATTATTGTTATAAAAATATGATTTAAATTATTCTTACCAGGTTAAAGGGTATATAAATATGATCTATAAAGTAACCTAAAATTTACAAGCAAGGAAGTTACTTTGCAAGCAGTACTTTGGTTAGTGTGATCTTTACAAGAATCTATTTGGATTATAAAAATCTATAAATACATACAGTAATAGCTTGGAATCAATTGCCTAGGTTACATGTTAGCATCTCAAATAGTTTTGTATGCACTTAGTCTTTCTTAGCATCTTCTCTTCATATGTGAATAGGAAACAATAATAGCCATATTTACTAATGTTAGTGTATAAGTTAATTATTATGTTTATGTGATTACTCTGAATAAAAGAGAAGGTTCCCTTAGCAACTGGCTGACATATGCTTGATAAATGATATCATATATAAGAAATAAAAAATTATAGTATTATAAGAATAAATGGTAACATGATTAACATACACAGAATCTATAGACTGTCAGAGAAGAGTAAAGTGAGTTATTCACAGTACAAATGTGGCTGGCTGCCTAAGCTATACTGTATTCATTTAACAAATATAACAAGTGATTTATTTCATAATGGTACTGTTAGTTCCCTAAGGAACTCCCACCTCTCAGGGAAACAGACATTAAGGAAACCCCCTAAATAAATAAATACTTATGAGAGGAAAGAAAATACATTTAAATGTACAAAAAAAATCTCTTTATCAATAGCTATCTCAAGATTCTTGGATGGAGCTTACATGGTTGAGACTACTAACTGCATTTATCATCTGTAATTTTCTTATTTACTTTCTTGGCCAAGAAATGTTCTTATGTGTTCCTTAGAACTGTGACTTTCAGTAGCTTCATACCAGTGGTTGTGAAGGGTCAGATCAGATCAGATCAGATCAGTCACCCAGTCGTGTCCGACTCTTTGTGACCCCATGAATCGCAGCACGCCAGGTCTCCCTGTCCATCACTGGTAAATAGTTACAAATGTTGAAAAGGACCTATAATAGTTAACAAAGAAATGTCTCATACTATTCACTAGCTTAGAATGCATACTAAGGGGAAAATTATTAATCAATACAATAAAATTACTCTAAATAAAAATATAAGTGAGATCACAAAAATTTTTTCTTTCTCAGAGGATAAAGAAAAGAACAATAGAAAGTAAATCAATTTAAAAAACTATTGAAATTAAAACATAAAAACATTAGATACTAAGCAACAACTTTACAACCCACATGTAAAAAGTTAATGTTACTAGAGTAGTATATATAACTTTGTAGGAAACATCTTTATCTAGTTTTTCTTAGTAATACTTTCTACAAAACAAATGCAGATCTCTTTCCATCTCATTGAAAACTGAACTACTGTCTGTCCAAGATGAATAAATGGTGTTTTTCAGAATACCTTTGCCTCAAATCTAACAGAGAACATTTGAGTCTAAATTTTGGATAGATATATTCTAAAACTAATTACTGGATTTTCATTTCAAGAATCATAAGTGACTGCTGGACTGCTTCTCTAAACTATGTCTCACTTAACCCTTTAGTTGGTGGAGAAGGCAATGGCACCCCACTCCAGTACTCTTGCCTGGAAAATCCCACGACGGAGGAGCCTGGTAGGCTGCAAGTCATGGGGTCGCTAAGAGTCAGACACGACTGAGTGACTTCACTTTCACTTTTCACTTTCATCATTGGAGAAGGCAATGGCACCCCACTCCAGTGTTCTTGCCTGGAGAATCCCAGGGACGGGGAAGCCTAGTGGGCTGCCGTTTATGGGGTCGCACAGAGTCGAACACAACTGAAGCGACTTAGCAGCAGCAGTAGCAGCATATAAATTTATAAGTATGCAAAATGAAAAATACTTCCTAGAGACTCATAAGAGTCTAGGTCTAGGACTGTTAAACTCCTTTTAGAGTCTTTCATCTTAAAGGGAAATTACTGGAACTCCAGAGTACCCACAGTTCCTATATTTTGGTATGTCAAGTATTTTTCTTATATGTTCCTTTACTAGTGAATGAGTCACCTCATTAACATCCACAGCAGGCTGAGGCCAATAACTGGATTAAGCCTTGTACTGCTTTGTGTGATTGAAGTTTATTATTCAGAAACTGCAAGCATGGTGATATCTTTTATTCCAACATGCTTTAATTTATTCTATAAACATATACACGTATCCTCTGGATGGATTTTAATTCTGTTGACAAAGTCCCTTTTTCAAGACATATTTTCTATTCCATTATACTCTGACATCTAGATAAATGAATTTTCAAATGAGGGAGCTTTTGCCTGTCAGAGGACATCTGGTGACATCTGGAGATATTTTTGCTTTCTCAGATGAGTGAGGGGGGGACACGACTAGCATCTAGTGCGTAAAGGTCAGGAATGCTGCTGCACATTGTACAATGACCAGCACAATCACAACAAAGAACTGTCTGGCCCTAAATGTCAACTGTGCCAAGGTGGAACAACTGATCTACAACACAGGAGACGTGACAATACGGACAGAAGCTGAAGTTGAAAAAATGAAATAAATAAAGCCTATGAAATATTTTGTGTGACAAGGACTGTTTGCCTAAAGAACAAATCATTCACATTCCTCCTCTGCTAACAGAACCTAATGTTCAGCAGCTAGCAAATTGCCTAGCCCCAGGAATAAATTGTAATCAGACAAAACTAAACATGGCAGGCCTTCCTCTTTGCTAGTAATTGGCCTAAAACAGGAAGTTAAACTTTTCTAACCAAGGATATCTGCTGGAGACTTCTTGGAATGCTGGAATCTTCACTCTATTAAAGGAGAAAAATTTACAAAATGGAAATCCTTTTTTTTTTGTTATCTTTTCCTCCATTCTGTCCTCAGGTTCTGTTATGAGAGGACATGACATCTGAAGCTAGATTAGCTATTTTATAACCATGTAGGATCAAGCCTGTGATTCATATCTAACATTCAAAAGATGTTAAAGTCCAATATCCTTAATGTTCCACCTGTAAAACAATATTTACAGGATATGACTAAGTTAAAACATATAAGATGGCCATATTTAACAATAACTAGATGGCTGATATCAAATAACACGTCTGCTGATAATAAAAATAATATATGTAAAAATATTGAAACAGTTCTTTGTGTTTTTAAATTAATTTATTAATTTTTAATTGAGGGATAAAATTTTGTTTTCTGTCAAACCTCAATATGAATCAGCCATGGGCAAACATATGTCGCCTCCTTCTTGAACCTCCCTCCCATATCCCTCCCCATCCCACCCCTCTAGGTTAATACAGAGCCCCTGTTTGAGTTCCCTGAGTCATACAGCAAATTTTCATTGGTTATCTATTTTACGGTAAAGAGAAACAGTTCTTTGAAGGTATCTGAGAAAAACCAAGGTGTCCAACACTTGAGAATCCAAGATCTCAGACAGAAAGTAAGTCCAATGAGGTGTACTTTCTATACAGTGCTGCTTTTCCTCTACCAAACATTTACTGATAAACATATACAGGGTTGTAAAATATTTTAAGAGTCAGGGTTTTATAGCAAATGAAACTGCAGAGAAGGAATACAATCATTCTGTGCATGATTCCACCTGAAGGCATTTACTAGTTTCTAATCTCCATGTGGACCATGATTAAGGGGCTGAATACTGAACAGAAAGTGATTATTAAGGGGCAAAAGGCAAAGTTGAGGTTTGTTTGTGGGTTTTTTGTCATTTTTCATTGCTGAGAAATCAACAACTGGAGCTAAGGCTCTGCCCACCTCCCCCCCGCCAAAAAAAAAAACAAAAAAATCAGGTAAAAACTCTTGTTTTCAGTTGAGAATTCAGAAAGCTTAAGTCTTGGGAGCAAAGTGAAGACATACCAGCCATCAAAATAAAAAAAATTAAAATCCAAAAATGCAGTCTGATAGTATTTCAGTTTCTCATTGTATCTATCTTATCTATCCATATTCCCTGTCAGAAGGAAAATAATCCTGTCTGAAAGAATATAATGTCATCTAGAGACTCTGTATTTTCAATCATAATATCTCACATTTGATATAAAATTATCAAATAGGTCACAACAAGACATCGAAGAGAAAAAGCAAACAAGAGACAGTAAATAAACCTATATTTATTACATATAGATACATATATTTTTACATGTAGTATAAATAACTCCAGATATTAGCACTAGTATAAGTGGGGCTTAATAAGTTTTCCCTGGTAGCTCAGATGGTAAAGAATCTGCCTGCAGTGCAGGAAACCCAGGCTCAATTCCTGGGTCAGGAAGATCCCCTAGAGAAAAGAATGGCTACCCACTCCAGTATTTTTGCCTGGAGAATTCCATGAACAGAGGAGCCTGTCAGGCTACAGTCAATGGGGTTGCAAAGAGTCAGATGTGACTGAGCAACTTTGAATGTCTTTATAATGAAGACTAATGTGTATATAAAATTTGAGGAAAGAATAACACAATTTATTAGAAATCTGTAATGGTTAATAAGTACACAATAGAGAATACTAGAACTGAGAAATACAACTGAAAGCATTTAATATCTATATATTAAAGGCAGTTCAGTTAGACACAGCAGAAAAGGGAATTCATATTTCTAAAGATAAATCAGTGTAAAATAATCCAAATTGAGATGGATACAATGCAGACAGTAAAATCGAGAAGAATGTATAAAATACAATTTGAATCATGGTAAAAGTAAAAATATATATCTAGTTTGAATATAAGTATCAAAGTTAAAGAGAATGAGGCAAAAGTTATCTGAATAGATACTGCCTATGAGTTTCTGGGAATTTCAGATGATAACAAGCCCCAAATTCAAGAGGTGCTTATGCCAAGGAATATAATATTTAATATTAAAAATCCCTAGGAATATTATGGTCAAGCTGTTACTGAATACTAAAAGAAGACTTCTGAAGTGTGGTTAATATTCTATATTTTGATGTGGCAAGGGTCATATGTTCAAAGCTATGGTTCTTCCAGTAATAATATACATATGTGAGAGTTGGACTATAAAGAAGGCTGAGCATAGAAAAATTGATGCTTTTGAACTGTGATGTTGAAGACTCTTGAGAGTCCCTTGGACTGCAGGAGATCAAACTAGTCAATCCTAAAGGAAATCAGTCCTGAATATTCATTTGTAGGACCGATGCTGAAGCTGAAACTCCAATACTTTAGCCACCTGATGCAAAGCACTGACTCATTGGAAAAGACCTCGATGCTGAAAAAGATTGAGGTCAGGAGGAGAAGGGGACGACAGAAGATGAGATGGTTGAATGGCATTACCAACTCAATGGACGAGTTTGAGCAAACTCTGGGAGATGGTGAAGGACAGGGAAACCTGGCATGCTGTACTCCATGGTGTTGTAAAGAGTCAGCCACGACTGAGCAACTGAACAACATTTATTTCGTATAAGTGCAACAAACAGCAGACTCAAGATTTGTGTATATTATTTATATATACATTATTCTTCACTTAAATGATTACCAGTAATAGGCCTGTATAATTTCTCTAATTTGTAGAAAAATTTTCAGCTTATAGATATTAAATAATATCTCAGTAGCCCTGCTACTATGTGCAGGTGAAATCTTAAAAATTAAATCAGCATGGAATTAACATGTTTATGTCTTTATTTCAGAAAAGTAGTTAAATCCTCGGTGTGTAGATTGGATTGCATGGTGCCATTCTGTTGGCAAAAAGATTGGTTTCGTTTGAAATTAACTGCATGGTTCGCTCAATAATTTCCTTATAAAATTGGCAATAATACTGTGATTTGCTCTGGTAATGCCCTTCAACTAAAAATCACGGGGAAATCCTGCAGTTGAACAAACTGGGTTTACTACTGACAACAGTGAGGGAGAGTATACTCCATAGGGAACCATCAGGAACCAAGATAGAAGGTCATATCAAGACTGTGTTACAGAATTTGTGACTTCGTTGGATAGTTTTGGGGAGAATCTATGCACGTGACCACTTGCTCTGAATTGGATGGTGCCAGAAAGTGAGGTCAATTATATGACTGGGTATCTCAACAAATCTTATCTATAGGAAGAGAATACTACAGTAAGGATGAAGCTTTGATTGCCAAAGGAGTATTGGAAACTCATTAAAGAAAGAAAACGTGTTTGGTATTTTATGGGTTTCACAGTGATCCCATTTTGTCTTACTTTTTCATGGTCTCAGAGTGACCTCATTTGATACAGATATTCTGTGATATTGTTTGTGTTCAACAGAACTACATGATTTAGGTGTAAAACTTCACCAACTGGGATAACACTGAGACCTAGATGTGAGGTCAGATCAGTTCCCTGACATCAGGGGATGTTTCATTCTTTCTCAACATCAGGGAAATACCATATATATTCTTGATTTTCCTAGACTCACAATAACTTATCTGAGTCATTAGAGAGTAATAATAAGCTTATAGGACTAACTATACAAGGAAAAGAGGAAGGGATTCAGGAAGAGTAATAAATAAAGACATGCTGCTGCTGCTAAGTCGCTTCAGTCGTGTCTGACTCTGTGCGACCCCACAGACGGCAGCCCACCAGGCTCCCCCATCCCTGGGATTCTCCAGGCAAGAATACTGGAATGGGTTGCCATTTCATACAAACTGACAAATGATATGTGTGTGTGTGTGTGTGTGTGTGTGTGTGTGTGTGTATGAGTGCATGCTCAATGGCTAAGCCATGTCTGACTCTTTGCGACCCCCATGGACTGCAGCCCATCAGGCTCCTCTGTCCAGGAGATTTCCCAGGCAAGAATACTTGAGTGGGTTGCAAGCCTTCCTCCATGTGATCTTTCCAACCCAGGGATCGAACCTGCATCTCTGAGTTCTCATGCATTGGCAGGTGGGTTCTTTACCACTAGTACCATCTGGGGTCTTCCCTGGTGACTCAGTAGGTAAAGAATCCTCCTGCCATGTAGGAGACCTGGGTTCAATCCCTGGATTGGGAAGATCTCTTAGAAGATAAAATAGCAACCTATTCCAGTATTCTTGCCTGGAGAATTCCATGGACAGAGAAGCCTGACAGGCTACAGGCCATGGGGTTGCAAAGAGCTGGAAATGGCTGAGCGACTAACATAAACACAAAGCACCCCCTGGGAAGCCTATACATATATATGTATGTATATATACACATAGATAAAGAATAAAGATAGTGCCAAGTCCTGTCCAACTCTTGCGATCCCATGAATCCTCTATCCATAGGCTCCTCTATCCATAGGCTTCTTCAGGCAAGAAAGAATACTGGAATGGGTTGCCATTTCCTTCTTCAGGGGAACTTCCCAACCCAGGAATTGAACTCAGGTCTCCTGCATTGCAGACAAATGCTTTATGGACTGAGCTATAGCTCAGATCGAGTCAGACATGACTTGGCGCTATCTTTATATAAATATATAGTAAGAAAAAATAATGCTGTCTGTATCATCCATTTTCCATAAAAGGAAAAGGATCAATTCAGTTTCTAAACAACAGCTGGAAGAAAATATATTCATACACTGTATCCCTCTACAGAAAGCCAGAATGGAAAGCTGTGGTTAGAGAGTTGGACACAGAAGCAACTGAGCAGGATAAGGGGAGATATGCTCAAGATACATTTGTTCATCTAGGGATACTTATTTGGGGGAATCAGAGCTATCAACTTTATTCCAGTTTAGGAAACAACTCATAACCAATCAAATTTATAAGATCATGTGGATTTGGACAAACTAATCCAATAATAACCTATGTGGAGTAAAGAGCAGAAGGACCTTCCTAAGTGTTTGAAACTTATAAATCTGAGATATTTACAAGAAACAATAGAAGGCTCAATGATAACAGATTAAAATATTCACCATGATTGAAGTGTGGTCTAAAGTTACATTAAATTTAACTTAGAAAAGTAAGGTTATATTTATTTCAAAAAACAAATTATTGTTTATTTTACTTTAGTGTGACAACAAAGTAAAATCTGTAACCTATACAGTTTTCTTATTTCTGAGCACAGAAATACCAAAAACTAAATGTTCTGTCCCTAAACTATTTCTGGGATGCATTCTTATGTATGATGTCACTGTTTTGGAGGGCACTTCTCTGGTGGTTCAGATGGTAAAGAATCTGCCTGCAATGCAGGAGACCCAGGTTCGATTCCTGGGTTGGCAAGATCTCCTGGTGAAGAGAATAGCTACCCACCTCAGTATAACTGCCTGGAGGATTCCATGGACAGACAAGCCTGGTGGGCTACAATCCATGAAGTCACAAATAGTCAGACATGACTGAACAACTAACACTTTCACTTTCACTGTTTTAGGATTGATATGACAATAATATTCATCTATTTCTGTATCACGATTAGCCCTTCATATTCTTCAGATTTTACTTATGGAAAAGAATTATTGATAAAATGTAAAAAGTATGTATTAAATACTAGCTTGTCAGGCATCTTAACTAAGGGTGGGGGGTAAAATCCATATTAAACCCAGGTCACTAATTGTGGCCTTGGTGACACAGTGAGTGAAGCAAGTGTAGAAACTGCCAATACAAGACTGAGAAAAGATTGATGTGTTCAAAGTCCTTGTCTTTAAAGTTGCTATTTTGAAGCATCTTGCTGTTCACAGGGGAAGGCTTCTGGCACTATCGTCACAAGGATGGGACACATCAGGGGAAGCTTCTGAATAAGAACTGCACAGATCATAGATATTTGATGCTTTAAATCTTTGTAAAATATATGCAAACTGGAAACAGAGTCAATAAACACACTGAGTACATTATTTATGCTTTCAATATATTTTATCTCAGGTTAATAAGGCTTCCTAAGTGGCATCAATGGTAAAGAACCTGCCTGCCAATGCAGGAGACTTAAGAGATGCAAGTTCAATTTGTGGGTCAGGAAGTTACCCTGGAGGAGGGCATGGCAACCCACTCTAATATTCTTGCCTGGAGAATTTCATGAACAAAGAGCCTGGTGAGCTACAGTCAACAGAGTTGCAAAGAGTTGGATACAACTGAAAAAACTTGGCAAGCGTGCATGCAATATTGTTTATTATAATGAGGAAGCATTGGTTCTGAAAGAGAACCACATAGAAGACTGATATAACAAGATGTACTAGGGTGAATATTGTCTCTATAAAAGATAAGGCCACCTGGAACCTCAGAGTATTACTTTAACTGGAATGAAGTTTTGCAGATGTTATTAGACAAGAATCTCAATATGAGATGATCCTGGATTATGGTTGGTCTTAAATCCAGTAAAACATTCTTAGAAAAGATACATAAGAAACACAAATGAGGAGGCCATGTGAAGACAGGAAAATATTAGAATTATGCTGTGTATAGTGCTTAGTCGCTCAGTCATGTCTGACTCTTTGCCATCCTGTGGACTGTAGATCACCAAGCTCCTCTGTCCACGCAATTCTCCAAGCAAGAATACTGGAGTGGGTTGCCATCCCTTCTCCAGGGTATCTTCCAAAGGGATCGAACCCAGCCATGCCCTTCTCCAGGGGATCTTCCAAAGGGATCGAACCCAGGGATGGAACAAAGTCTCCAGCTTTGCAGGCAGATTCTTTACCTACTGAGCCACCAGGGAAGCTAAAACAAGTCAAAGATTGCCACAGCCCTCAGAACTAGAAGAGGCACAGGAATCTCCCGGGAGCCTCCAGAGGGAGTACAAACCTGCTGATAATTTGATTTCAGAATGTCAGCATCCAGAACTGTGAAATAATACATTTAGGTGGTTTAAGCCATAAGGTCTGTGATAATTTGTTGTGGCAGCCCTAGGAAACTAAAACACAATATAAAATGTCAAATCGTCCATTATGTTATAGTTAATAAGTAAAGGCAAAAAAAAGTGTATCACATGCCTTTAATCCAAGAATATAGCTCATTCAAAATAACAGACAGAATAGAAATTGCTGAAACTTAAATGCATAGTTGAAAAAAATGTTTGGCAATACATTGTGTTGGTCCTATTCAGAGTGGCCTCCAACAGCTTCATTGTAAATAGAAGTGTATTATTTATTCCACACCCTAGGTAAGGGTCTTTTCTAAGGAAGGACAGGACTTTCATTTTGTTTTTGCTTGTTTGTTTTCTTGTTCTTTCTTTTTCATTTTTAAAAATATGTGGCCCTTATCATATCATTCAGAAGAAAACTGTCTATGTTATATAGGGCTGTCTATATATCAACACTAGAGAAGGCAGTGGCACCCCACTCCAGTACTCTTGCCTGGAAAATCCCATGGACGGAGGAGCCTGGTAGGCTGCAGTCCATGGGGTCGCTGAGGGTCGGACACAACTGAGCAACTTCACTTTCATTTTTCACTTTCATGCATTGGAGAAGGAAATGGCAACCCACTCCAGTATTCTTGCCTGGAGAATCCCAGGAATGGCAGAGCCTGGTGGGCTGCCGTCTATGGGGTCACACAGAGTCAGACACGACTGAAGTGACTTAGCAGCAGCATATATCAACACTACCTTTCATCAACCTCTCTCTCTAAAGCAATGGCTTCCTTTGTTCTTCATGAAACAGCCACATCTTAGGCTCCTTTCTAGATCATATCAAAATAAACATTTGTGCTGTGGATGATATAGCCCTGCAATATTTTTCTCCCCATATTTCCTACTACAGTCTTTTTTTCCCTTCTCTCCCAGGCACAGTGGGTGCCCTTTGCCTCTTCCATGCCTCCTCTGATCCTGGAAAACTCTCCAGGTATCTCCTTGCCCTTTACTCCATCTCATTTGAAATTTTGATTAAACATTGCATATTTTAAACTCTAGACCCCTCTCCTCTGCACCTCCTTTTTGTGCTTCCTTAATCTCAATCTTACTTATTGTTTTTTTATAACATTATATATAACTCACTTATATGGTTATTTTTGTATGAATCTTTTCCTGCTGAAGTGTAACCTGCAGGAGCTGGAAATCTGTTTGGTTAAATACTGTGTTTACGATGCTTAGAACAATACCCAGCTTATAGTAGTCTATCCATCTAAAATATTCACTGAAAGAGTGAATAAAATTGTGTTGTAAAGTCAACTTCTGAACACTATTTCATGTGTTTTTAATATCAGAATGCATATGTCCAGTTCAAGTGAAACAATCAATGAATATGTTCTAGGATTTAATTCATATATGCTGAATATACCCTATTGACCTTCATACCCTATTTTTCTCCAGTGTAGTTTTTCTCTTGCTATCTTTTGAGCAGACTCTTGATTATTTTAAGAAGGCTTCATGTAATATTTGGAAGATTGGAGAGGATAAGAAACCATTATTCTTTGGTAGCACTTATGCACAGGTACAGGGATGATACTGAGTTTCCATTCACTTCTGTGTATCATTTTGTGAACTACCTGTTTGAGTAGTCAGCTGACATTATTTGTGCTTTTCTGTTATTTTCATATTTTGTGACTCCTTAAATTCTAAGTATGGTTTTCTCTCGTGTTCTCTTAAACACTCCAGAACATAAATACATAAAATTATTTACACCTCTGGCTCTGCTGCATCTATGTGGGAGTACTATCATTCGTTACATGCTACTGTTTAAATTCTTTTCACGTGCACCTGCACAACTGAAATGGAATGAAGAAAAAGATGCAGTCATTTTAACTGACCCAGTACAGATTAACGACATGGAACCTCATATACGCCAATAATTCCATCAGGATACCACAGCATGCTGTCAAGTCTGTTTACTCTCTCATTCTTAAATAACAATTTCACTTTCTTCTCAAATCACAAACAGTTGATGACCTGACTTCCCTTTCACTTCACTGGATATTTAAGTAAAAGCTTTGACTCCCACTGCCACGTGTACCATCCAGCCAGCAAATGCCTTCCCATTTCATCTGTAAACAAAGTTGAGATGTGTTTTCTGTCCTACAAACACCCAGTCCTTTCCCTTATGTCTCTCTGACTTACTTAAGGGTGTCACTCCAGAAATTCATCCCCCTCTCTTCTATATTTTAATTAGTGGTGTTTCTTCTAATGCTTTGTACATACCGCTTCCATCTCGAAAAGTCTTCTCCTACCATATCTATGGAAAATAGATGGGGGAAATGTGGAAATACTGTCAGAATTCACTTTCTTGGGCTCCAAAATCAACACGGACAGTGACTGCAAGATGCTTGCTCCTTGGAAGATTAGCTATGACAAACCTATACAGGTAAACCTACAGGTTAAACCTGTATTAAAAAGCAGAGACCCTATTACTTTGCTGACAAAAGGCTGTCTAGTCAAACCTATGGTTTTTCCAGTAGTTTTGAATGGATGTGAGAGTTGGACCATAAAGAAGGCTGAGCACCAAAGAATTGATGCTTTCAACTATAGTGCTGGAGAAGACTCTTAAGCTGATCCTTGGACAGCAAGGAGATAAAATAAGTCAATTCTAAAGGAAATCAAAGTTGAATATTCATTGGACGGGCTGATGCTGAAGCTCCAATACTTTGGCCACATGATGTGAAGAGCTGACTCATTGGAAAAGACCCTGATTCTGGGAAAAATGAGGGCAAAAGGAGATGGGGGTGACAGAGAATGAGATGTTTGGATGGCATCAATGACTCAATGGATGAGTTTGAGCAAAGCAAGAAGATAGTGATGGACAGAAAAACCTGATATGCTGCAAGCCATAGGGTCACAGAAAGTAGGACATGACTTAGTGATTGAACAAAAAAAACAACCACATTTTTATATACATCCAGATAGGTTTGTTCTGTTAGCAAAAACAGAAACCAACAAACAAAACAAGGAAAAGCACCACCTTGAGTTGCAGGACAATAAACTGTTGTCTTCCTTCCTCTATGAGGATACTTTCTCAGTCTTTTTCTAGTTAATTTCCTTCTTCTCTATTTGTTATAGTTTGAAAAGTCAGAAGACAATCCTTTTTACTCTTTCTGAATACCTACACTTACTCTCATTTGAAAAGACCCTGATTCTGGGAAAGATTGAAGGCAGGAGGAGAAAGCAATGACAGAGGATGAGATGGTTGGATGGCATCACTGACTCAATGGACATGAGTTTCAGTAAACTCTGGGAGTTGGTGATGGACAGGGAGGCCTGGAGTGCTGCAGTCCATGGGGTCTCAAAGGGTTGGACATGACTGAGTGACTAAACTGAACTGAACACTTACTCTATTGGTGATCTCATTCTATCTCATATCTTTAAATGCCAACTCTAATGCTACTAATTCCCTGAGTTTATCTCTAGCCAGCACCTCTCACCCAATCTCTGTTCGTATATTCAAATTCCTGCTCAACAAATTCACTTTAAAATCTAACAGACAACTCAATGTCAACTTGTGCAAAAATGAATGCTCTGTTTTCCCACACAGACCTCTGCCCAAAGCATCTCCCATACCTCACACACATCTTTTCTTATCTCAATTTATGGCAACTCAACTTTCTGGGCAAAATCTTTGAAGTTATCTTTGATTATGCCCTTAATCTTAAAATTAATTCTAAAATCTCTACCTTCTAAATATATCTGGAATCCATCTACTTTTTACTATTTTTAGTAAAAGCACTATGATGTCTTACTTGAATTACTATCCTAGCTGCCTGGTATGTTTTCTCTTTCTTCCTTTGACTTCCTTCTCATCGTCTAGTTTAAATAAACCACCCAGTTTGATACTTTTAAATCACAGGCCATGTTAATTTTTTTCAGCATTTGGTGGTCCCATACTTCATTTCAAGTAAAATCCAAAAGTCTGACTATTTCTAACTTTCATACATTTTTTATGAACTCAAACCCCAAAAGCTTTATGGGTTCCTTTCCCTCAGTTCCTTTCTGTTGTTTGAATATGCCAGGTGCATCCAGGTCTTGCGTGTGTGCATGCAAAGTCGATTCAGTTGTGTCTGACTCTGTACTACCCCATGGACTGTACCCTGCCAGGCTCCTCTGTCCATGGGATTCTCCAGGCAAGAATACTGGAGTGGTTTGTCATGCCCTCTTCCAGGGACTCTTCCTGACTCAGGGATCTTGTATCTACCTATATTGGTAGGTGGGTTCTTTACAACTAGCACCACATGGGAAGCCCCCATCCAGGTCTTAGATTTCTTTTAAAATAATTTTTAAAAATTTTATTTTATTTATTTGGCTGCATTGGGTCTTAGTTGTGCTTTTCCCATCTCTCTTAATTGTGGCATGTGTGATCTTTAGGGATCTGGTTCCTTGACCAGGGATAGAAGCCGGGCCCCTGCGTTAGGAGCATGGAGTCTTAGCCACTGAACCACCAGGTAAGTCCAAATCCTAGAGAACTTAATTATTTCTTCTGCCTTTAATGATCTTCTCCCAATATCTCCTTGCTAAACTCTCACTTTCTTCATGGGTTTGTTCAAATCCCTCAGTGTTCTTAGGGATTCCCAGGTAGCACAGTGGTAAAGAATCCTCCGGCCAATGCAAGAGATACTATACATGGATTTGATCCCTGGATCAGGAAATGGCAACCTGCTCAAGTATTCTTGTCTGAAAAATTCCACAGACAGAGGAGCCTGGCAGGCTATAGTCCATGGGATCACAAAGAGTTAGACAAAATTGAGCACACACACACACACTCAATGAAGAACACTTTGGTTGCCCTAATTAACACTGCAACATCCTCACAGCCTGCCTTTCTTGTTCTATTTTTTTGTAGCTCTTATCACCTTTAACATACAATATAATTTAGTTATTGATCATATTTTCCTGTTTTTATCTGTTTCACCTGCTATAACATAGGCTCCAAAGCACAACAATCTTTTTCTTTTTTTTTTTCTTCTTTTTTTTTTATTCAATTTTAATTAAAAAAAAATTATACATGTGTTCCCCATCCTTGCATGTACACTGATGTACAGAAAACACATGGAAAAGTACCTTGCTTAATGAAACTACTGAATAAATACTTTTAAGTAAAACAAAACAACAAAAAAATGAGTGAATAAACGAACCCACAGGAGGCTCAAACTGAAAGTTCATAAATACTAAATGGAATATTTTCTGTATACCAGCCTTTTAAGTGGCAATAGTAAATAAATGAACAAAATATTGTCTTGAGGGTGATAATGATAAAACAACAACTGTGTCTATAAAATTAAAAATTGTAATTGAGGGTAAAATGCTAACAGGATATAAGATGGTGACAAAAATTCAGTTAGGAATGGAACCAAAGGTATTTCATGCTAAGGATATGACAAGGATTTAGACACTAGGGTAAAGAATATCTGGCATGGCTGATGCATTTGTCAAGACCTCAAAAATACTTATCAAAAATTTTAGAGTATCTACAGTGAGATGGAAACTATGCTGGACTTTGAAGATACAAATATGAACACTGTTGGATTACTATTTTCAATATACTGGCAACATTTTATCTGTTATCCTACATATTCATAAATTATGACTTCAAGAGCCTTTGACTGCTCTTGCCACTGTATATCCTACATAGTCAGGAATAACTGAGACTTTCAGGAAGGCTATAATGTTAAGAGTACTTAGGTTTTATAGGCATGGAGCAAACACATCCAAGATGTCATTCTTCAAGATAAAACTCCATGTTAATATCTGTGCAGTTTGGATAACTGATAAAAGCATAGTTTGAAAACAGGTTGTTGAATGTCTGAACCTTCTATATCAGTGTTCAATGACCTGAGTACGACATGCTTAAGAGGCTCACTGAAGAAGTGGACTTGAGGAAAGCAGATCATTTCACACACGAACTCACCCTCCACATAAGACACAGCAAATCCACACAGAGGGGTCATAGCTTATTCTCTAAAGTGGATACATTAGGGATATGATGACTGTGGCAATGGCTTTCTATATGGTGGAAGAGAAAAGGAAACAGGGATTGTGTCAACATTCTAATTCAAAATACTGTTGGCAAAATGTTTAATTTATGAGTCATATTTTATTATTTTCCTCTTCCAAGCAAACTGTATAGAAATATTACAATTAAAGGCATAGATGCCATCCTGAGCACACTGTAGGTATGCAAGAAACATTGTTGATTGATGGCTAAGATCATGCACACAATAAAGCTATTCAGTTTACAATAAAATCATTGAAATTATAATACACCATAAGATACACTATTTTACTGACATTACATCTAAAATTTCTGATAACTTGAGTAAAAGGAAATAATGCAGTACATAACCCTCTTTATCAGGTAAATGGAAGCATCCTAGAGGCTGAAGAGTTTTTCTTCGTTAATATTAATTTACTTGCTGCTACTTCCATTCTTGAATCAGATTTAGACTTCTTTCACATAGAAACTGGGATTATGAAAACGCTTATAGGTCCTGGTGGACAATATAACTGTGCAAACAGGCTGCTGCTGCTAAGTCGCTTCAGTCGTGTCCGACTCTGTGCAACCCCATAGACAGGCTAGTTACGTGTAAATACCAGTGGAAAATTCTCCTGACCCATCTTAATAAATAAGGCAGATGTGATTCAGCTCCAACTGACAGATACCTGATGGAGATATCAAATTACTATTACCAGAGTTTTGTTTTGTTTTAAGGAAAAGTCAGATTTTAG
The DNA here is from genome assembly GCF_000754665.1 of Bison bison bison. Classification (NCBI taxonomy): domain Eukaryota; kingdom Metazoa; phylum Chordata; class Mammalia; order Artiodactyla; family Bovidae; genus Bison; species Bison bison. Next base: position 4,037,134 of record NW_011494721.1, read on the forward strand.
TATTTTTGTTACTGTTTAAATATAATTTCATTATACATATTTATATGCTGGTATTAATTTTTTTAAATAAGGTTAGGTCAAATATATGACCAGCAGGTTCCTGGGTTAAAATTTACAAACCATTTTTTTTTAATTTAGTATATTCCTTGGCATATAGAAGACTTAGTGAGGCCTTATTGAATAAATAACTCTCTAAATGACAAGCTTGAAAGAAAAAGATGAATAAGGAAAAGGAAAATAAGGAGCATCTTTATTTTTTATCATCACATTCTCATTCTACATGATGTAGTTTTGAGCAGGTTTAACTGTTTTTATTTCTCAAATATTTAATTTCATGTTGACAACAATTCATAAGATAATAATAATTTTTCTTCATGGTACTACAGATAGAAAAAACTGAGGTTGGTCATAAAATTAGTATCTTTTTCTACTAAGCCTACACCTTTAAAGAATTCAAAATGTAAATATATCTAACATTATCATGTTGTCATTTAGTCACTACATCGTATCTGACCCTTTTGCAGCCCCATGGACTGAAGCCCGCCAGGATCCTCTGTCCATGGGATTTCCCAGGCAACCACTGGCGTGGTTTGCCATGCCTTTCTCCAAGGGATCTTCCCAACCTAGGGATCGAACCCAGGTCTCCTGCATTGTAGGCAGATACTTTACCTCTGAGCCACTGGGAAGCCCAACATTATCATAAACAAAGACATATGCATGATAAATTCATTTATTAGATAGATTATACATGTATAAACAATAATTTGAGTAACACTGAATGAGATATATGAAAGGTATCTTCGTATATGGACTTCCCAAGTGGTGTAGTGGTAAAAAATCTGCCTGCCAATGCAGGAGACTCAAGAGAAGATCCGTGGAGTAAGAAATGGCAACCCACTTCAGTCCTCTTGCCTGGAAAATTCCATGGACAGTGGAGCCCTGCAGTCCATGGGGTTGCAAAATGTTGGACATGACTGAATACCTGTGCACACACAAATACAAAGATTTGTATATAATCTCTCTGAAGCACTATGTTAACCATGAGGCCAGTGAGGACAGTTTAGAGTCAATGTCTTATCTACTACCATAGAGCCAGTTCATAATCTTACATGTTTGTAAAGAATGAAAAATAAAGAAACTCCAGGATAGTGCTATTGTCTAAGAAAAAGTCTCATATGGACTACTTTCTCTACATCTATGTGCAATGTTCAAAATAAGAAATAAATGGTGACATAATTATCATCTCTCTGACCATCTGGTAGAAATCAGCATACCAGTAAAAGATTAAACTAGTGACCTGAACTATAGGCATTTACTCCTTAGACTGACAATAATAATAACAAAACATGATACTTCTTTCATGGAAATATTCTATAGTGATTTGGGACTTATATATGGATACTTTGGATTTTGAGAGAAATGTATGTTAAAACACACATTTAACATTATATACAGTTACACTATTTTGAAGATCACTTTTAGCATGTCTTTTTTTACTGGTTTAACAGCATCATGTTACATAAATAGATTCTCAGCCTTAAATGATTATAAATCTTGTGTTCAAAATCCCCAAATATAGAACAGATGTACTATTGTAACTCAAGCTAAGAACAGAAGTAAAATTGTCATCACACATCTTTCAAATCCATTTTACTCTTCATATGTGGGGAAGCACCTTAATTCTTTAGAGATATTCTTATTTTACTATTTATCATTTTCATTTAGTACTAAGAGAATCTTTTATATTTTATAATTCTAAGGAAAAAATACCATAGGACACACTATATTTTTGTAATTTTTTTTATTTTTTAAGTACTTAAAAATTCTGAAAAATAGTTCTTGATTTACATCTTGAAAGAATTGATTTCTGAGGAATTTTCTCTTCCTCTTAGCTTTTACAGGTGGTCAAAGGAGAAAAAAATTTATACACACTTATCTTTATTATAGATTCTTAAGAGATTTGTAAATTAAAAACAAAATACCTTTGTCATGGGACTCTGTATTTACCCTAAAAAATGATTCATCATTTGAGAAATGAGTCATCAATTGAGATATTAAAAGATAAATGTTCATTCATGTAAATGGAAATAAAATGCATCTTAATAAAATGTCCTGGCTCACTTCTCTAACACCCTTTGTTAAATACACTGGCCAGTTAATCTAGGAAGATGTGTTCACTGCTGCTCTATTTCCAGTCTAGAGTGCTTTTCCTTCTCCATGCCTTACTCCCATATCTATCTATATAATAGATAGAATAGATAGATATAGATATGGATATATATTATTGGCTCTTTCTTGCCCCCTGTTAATAGCTCCAATAGTGCCTCCTCATTTTCTATCAGAATTCATTCTTTGAACATTCACCAACATATACAATCTCAATCATTTCTTATTTTCATGTTCATTGTTGATTTCTTTTTTACAGTGTTTACTCACTGAGGACAGAAATTAAGCTGTTTAACTGACTTAACTATTAGAATTTTTAAGGATGAAATCAGTATGTATAGATGTATCTGGGGTAGTGTATACCTTTGAAGAGTGCAACTTGGTGAAAGTGTACAATCCATATAGAGTGTTCTCAAGTTCAAGACTGAAAGATTTTACAGAATAAGCATATACTTATTGTCATACACTTTTTAAAGCACAGAATATTATCATTAGTACCAGTCCTTCCATTTCCACTGTTTCCCCATCTATTTGCCATGAAGTGATGGGACCAGATGCCATGATCTTAGTTTTCTGAATGTTGAGTTTTAAGCCAGCTTTTTCACTCTCCAATTTCACTTTCCTCAAGAGGCTATTTAGTTCCTCTACACTTTTGGCCATAAGGATGGTGTTATCTGAGTATCTGAGGTTATTGATATTTCTCCCAGCAATCTTGATTCCAGCTTGTGCTTCATCCAGCCCAGCGTTTCTCATGATGTACTCTGCATATAAGTTAAATAAGCAGGGTGACAATATACAGCCTTGACATACTCCTTTCCCTATTTGGAATCAGTCTGTTCCATGTCCAGTTCTAACTGTTGCTTCCTCGTCTGCATACAGATTTCTCAAGAAGCAGGTCAGGTGGTCTGGTATTACCATCTATTTAAGAATTTTCCAGAGTTTGTTGTGGTCCACACAGTCAAAGGTTTTGGCATAGTCAATAAAGCAGAAGTAGATGTTTTTCTGGAACTCTCTTGCTTTTTCGATGATCCAGCGAATGTTGGCAATTTGATCTCTGGTTCCTCTGACTTTTCTAAAACCAGCTTAAACATCTGGAATTTCATGGTTCACATACTGTTGAAGCCTGGCTTGGAGAATTTTGAGCATTACTTTACTAGTATGTAAGATGTGTGGAATTTTGCCGTAATTTGAGCATTCTTTGGCATTGCCTTTATTTTAGGGGGCTCCAAAATCACTGCAGATGGTGACTGCAGCCATGAAATTAAAAGACATTTGCTTCATGAAAGAAAAGTTATGACCAACCTAGACAGCATATTGAAAAGCAGAGACATTACTTTACCAACAAAGGTCCATCTAGTCAAGGCTATGGTGTTTCCAGTAGTCATGTATGGATGTGAGAGTTGGACTATAAAGAAAGCTGAGGCTGAAGAATTGATAGTTTTGAACTGTGGTTTTTGGAGAAGACTCTTGAGAGTCCCTTGGACTACAAGGAGATCCAACCAGTACATCCTAAAGGAAAGCAGTCCTGAATATTCATTGGAAGTACTGATGCTGAAGCTGAAACTCCAATACTTTGGCCACCTGATACAAAGAACTGATTCATTCAAAAAGACCCTGATGCTGGGAAAGATTGAAGGCAGGAGGAGAAGGGGACAACAGAGGATGAGATGGTTGGATGGCATCACTGGCTCAATGGACATAAGTTTGAGTGAACTCAGGGAGTTGGTAATGGACAAGAAGGCCTGGCTTACTACAGTCCATGGGGTCGCAAAGAGTCAAACATGACTGACCGAATGAACTGAACCAGTCCTTCTGGTGTAATCAGTGGAGTTTATTTCTGAATGTTTCCTTTTTCCCTTATGTCCATTCATCCTTCACCATGAAAAGAGTCTAGGCCACTATTTCAGTCACCAAATGTGTATGCACTTTGTCTCAGAGAAGAAAACAAAGATAGTACTTCCAGAGAATTTTCTGATGTTTGATTTATCCTTAACTCAAGATGAATAATGGTGAATGAGGACCAAAAATTTATGTTAAAATTAATTAAATAATTTAATACATACCTATTAGGTATCTGCTGTAGACCAGATCCTAATACAGGTGCTCAGGCTACAACAGTGAAAAAAAAATGGAAAAAAAATTAAAAATAATAGCACTTGCATTTTCATGTGGGGAGACTGTTAATATCAATGGATAAAATATAATTTATAATATTAAACTAAATAAATTTAGTTGTAACTAAATAAATTATGTAGTATAATGAACAAAAAACTACAATAGGCAGAATTGAATAACATAAATGAATTTGGAAATACTGTTGGGAGGGTTTATAATTTAAATGTATGCCCAGGGTAGGTTTTGTTGAAAAGGGGAGATTTGACAAAGGTTTGAAGTCAGTATGGGTGTAAGCCATGTAGATAACCAGTCCCATCGAACCAGTCCAGGTTCGATGCAGGATACAGCAAGCTTGGGGCTGGTGCACTGGGATGACCCAGAGGGATGGTATGGGAAGGGAGGAGGGAGGGGGGTTCAGGATGGGGAACACGTGTATACCTGAGGCGGATTCATGTTGATGTATGGCAAAACCAATACAATACTGTAAAGTAATTAACCTCCAATTAAAATAAATAAATTTATATTTTTTAAAAAGTTATCTGTAAATTACCAACCTTATGTATAAATACTATGTATATGATTTCACCTAAAAATGTTTCCTCTGTGGAAAAAATGGGGAGTGTGGCTCATGGAAGAAAAATAACATGAAGGAAATGTCAGGTCTCAGAGTGGTAATTTGGGCTTCTTCCACTGCCTGGCTGCCACATGAACTTAATGCCTGGTTCCTGTGGCCCTAAATTTATCCATTTCTGAGTGAGCATAACACCACTAGATTAAGCTCATAAGATTGTTGTGAGGAGTCTCTAATAAAAATGTACTTTAAAAAATGCTGCCTAAATGCTAAATAGAGTAAAATATGTCTTGCTTCCATTTCATTTATGAGAGCTTTATGTGTGGGTTCTCCCTTAATATTGAGCACCTCAATGAGCTGCAGCAACCTTTTCAAGTACCGTACAGGCAATCTATTTGTTTGTGTGAATGCAAGGGAAATTTGGATACCAGACTAGACTAGTGGACTAGATAGCTAGTCTGCTATCCACAGAGGAAAGCAAATTGATTGTTCAATATACACTTTGCTATATATACACTAATACGTGATGTCTGCCCGTAACTGCTTAAAGATTCATATCCTTCAAGATACAGGATATAAAATTGTGTTCTGCAGTAGAGCAAAATATTATATTTCATATTTGGCTGCAAAGGGAAGCAGGAGGATTCACTATATATATTCTAATTCATCAGAGTTTTCAGGGAGATTTTAGAGTAAACAGAATACAGTAACAAGATGGAAAAGTAACTCCATTTGGGTGGAAATAGGTGTAGACATGGGGACTATGATCTAGGTTAGATTAATTGTGTGTTTTTTAATTATTTTTATATATGTAGTTACAAATAAATGGATTCAAAACAAAGCAAGTAATCTTAAAAGTTTTGATGATTAGGGTTGGCTGGTCAAATTACCATATTCCCTTCTTCAAATGTAAAATATTTTAAATAAATTATTTAATTGCATGTACTTTGAATTAATGTCAAATTAATAAAGTAAAATTGTAGAAGTGTAATACCTTGAGAGTTTCAGATCTCATTGGTTGAAAGTTGATAGTCATTGTATATACATGTAGCTCTCAACTTACTCTTTAGGCCCTAGAAGAATCGCATCTAAGTCAGGTTGTATGTATAAACATTCAACTTTTCTATTTTTCATTTGAAGCACATAATTTTAACATTCTAGTGATATTTATTTCTTATTTCTAGCCAAGCTACCAACTCCTAAGTTGCTGAGAACAGAAGTGCTGGTAGTAATAATCTAGTCTAGCAACTCTCAAAATGGACTGCTCATTTCAAATACCTTGAAAATTCAAAATAGAAATAATAGTTTAGTAGGCAGTACTTAATCCAGTAGATCTTATTTTGGGCCTAAAGAAAATCAGTTTGGGCTTTAAAAATATAAATTCCTCAGTGATTCTGTTGTTCAACCAGTGATAGAAACCAGTAATACAATCAATGTATTATTTATACTTAATAAAAAAGAAAAGTGAGTGCCAGAGATGTTGAGTGATACAGCAAGGACTTAGAGTTAACTGGCAGAACCAAATCTAGAGACCTAGTATCCAGAAACAGAGGGTGTATTAGTAACATTCTTCTCTGAAAAACAAAATACACTTCTAGGTTAAACATTCTATAAATTAAAATTCTATAAATGAATTAGTGTTCAGCTTTTCTCAATTTTCAATTCCATACATGTGTACATGTGTTTGTGTATAGTGTATTTGAGGTTTCCCAAGTGGCACTACTGGAAAAGAACCCCCCTGCCAATAAAGGAGACAAGAAATGTGGGTTCGATCCCTGGGTCAGGAAGATCCCCTGGAGGAGGACACAGCAACCCACTCCAGTATTCTTGCCTGGATTTTCCCTTGGCATGCCATAGTCCATAGGGCTGCAAAGAGTCAGACCTGAATGAAGCAACTTAGAATGCATTCACACATGTAGTGTGTTTCTTTACATATTAGATTTTACTTTTCCTCTACATCATATTCCCTTTCCCTAAATTTTCTGCCAGGAGACTACTTCTCTCAATAAACAAACTGCACCCAAGTTTAGCCTTAGTTTGTGTATAGTTGATCATCTTATGCTGAAAATGTTTAAATAGCTTGAATATAAAAAATATCTCCTGATCATTTCCTAAGGGGTATCATAAGAGGGGTGCACTTGAATGCTTGGCTAGGAGTCATGATCCATGTGGTGTGGGTGAGAATGAAATGGTGAGATCCATAAAATACCAAGGCTCCTGAGAACTACACATCTTATAGAAAGGGGTTTGGAGAGACACATACAGTAGTATCAGGAATGACTTAAGGCAGTAATTATAAACTTTGTATTGAAAATTTGATAATAGTAGATCAATCATATCATTAATGATTAATTCTTACCCAGAGCAGGAGAATGAGTGTTCATTATGTTGGTTGTCATGTTCAACAGCTATGATCCAAAATATTCTTTAAAGGTCAGAAAGTCTGTACAGGTAAAGGAGTGAACATGAATATTATCATCATTCTCAAAGATTATGCTAGAACATTTTGAACACTAAGTAGTCTTCTAATTTTAGATTAGTCATTCTAACAACATATGCTATAGTATTTATTACTCATTACAAGGTCAGAGTTATTGCTGTGCAAGTTAAAAAACAGACCCCTGGGAGCTCACTGGTAAAGAATCCACCTGCCAATGTAGGAGACATAGGTTCAACCCCTGATCTGGGAAGATCACCTGGAAAAGGGAATGGAAACCCACTCTAGTATACTTACCTGGAGAATTCCATGGAGCCTGGTGCGCTATAGTCCATGGACTGGCAAGAGTCAGGTATGACTTAGAGACTAAACAAAAACAGCAACAACGAATACAGACATACGTATTTCAACAACAATATATAACATCAGTATTAATACAAATGTCTGTATTTGTATATGGACAAAGATAGGTAACATCAAAATCAACACAAATTTCTAAAGTAAACCTGAGCCTTTACCTGACCTCTTTATTTACATGTTTAATTGCATATTTTACATATTCACTCAAATGTCCAAAAAGAATTTCAAGCTATTTAGCAGAATAGGTTTCTGATATATTCATCTGTGTTTCTTTTAACAGGCATTGGCCTACTTCCCTTCTTTCAAAGATACACACTGCTTAAGTGAGGAATTGGAAATGCAGAAAGAGGGCAAAATGTGGAGTTCTTTTTGGATTTTGTGTTCACTTTGAAAAACCTGGAAAATTCAGGATATAAACTTAAGGTATATGAGAAAAGAAAGAGCAAAATCCTGGAGCTCTGCCAGAAAATACTACACGTTTCCATTAAAAAGAATAATTCCCTTGGGTTGAGATAAAGTAAACTGAAAGGGAGCTGGATCCTAGAGAGGCATCAGACACTCTGCCATTGAACACAAGCCAGATAAGTTAGCAAAACATTAGCAAAGAAAAGGAGCTGTACAGTCTGAAGGCAGAAGCCACCTGAAGCCTGGTGAAGTGAAGTGAAGTCGCTCAGTCGTGTCTGACTCTTTGCGACCCCATGGACTGTAGCCTACAGGCTCCTCCATCCATGGGATTTTCAAGGCATGAATACTGGAGTGGGTTGCCATTTCCCTGGTAGGGATACCTCTATAAAGGATGCTGTCTCATGCTATGCTATGCTAAGTCACTTCAGTCGTGTCCGACTCTGTGTGACCCCAAAGACGGCAGCCACCAGGCTCCCCTGTCCCTGGGATTCTCCAGGCAAGAACACTGAAATGGGTTGCCATTTCCTTCTCCAAGGCATGAAAGTGAAAAGTGAAAGTGAAGTCACTCAGTCGTGTCCGACTCCTAGCAACCCCATGGACTGCAGCCCACCAGGCTCCTCCATCCATGGGACTCTCCAGGCAAGAGTACTGGAGTGGGGTGCCATTGCCTTCTCCAGTGCTCTCTCATACCTCCAAATAATTACTGCTACTCATTTTCAGAACCTAGTTACACTGTCTCTTCTTCATAAATGTCCTTAATAACATGCTCTCAAGCACTTTACTATATAGCACTTTGTAACATTTAAAATTGGCAAGTTATTTGAATGATTTTATGATAATGTCTAGCTCCTCCTGTACAGTGAAAACTCTACAAGATCAGGGAGCTTGTTAATGTTTGATTCCTAATGTATACGTGTGTGTATGTGCTAAGTTGCTTCAGTGGTGCCTGATTCTGTGTGACCCCATGGACTATAGGCTCGTCTGTCCACGGTATTCTCTAGGCAAGAATACTGGAGTGGGTTACCATGTGCTCCTCTAGGAGATCTTCCTGACATTAGTTATCTAATCAATAATTTCTCAAAGAATAAGTAAATGAATGAACCTATTGTTATCATTGTAACTCACTTTGTGTAGTGTTTCACAGATGCACCGTGGCGTGGCTGGACCAAAAAATCTTACAAACATATCCAAACATCCAGAAAATCATCTTGTTTTCATACTCATCAATCATCAAGGTAACATATTTGCAGCTCCTTGAGGGTCTTACTCTTGCTTCACTCTGAGATACACTGATCCAACATCTGATGTCCACTGAGATAAAATAAATCCTGAGACAATAAAAGCATCCCCCAAACTAAATCATAGGTGAAGTGTATTTTGTTTAATCTTAAATTCTTTTTAGGGTTACTAGATTAAGATTTCCTTGAAAACCCAAAGCTGCATTCACTAAATCATTTTTCAAATAACCTGTCTACCAATTTATAAATTCTTTTTTTTTTAATCTTTAGAGTTTCATATTCTATCTTCCATCTTGTAAAACTCTCTCAATTCTTAAAAAGATAACTAATTTTTTAAATAAAAGAACTTTAAACATACAGTGCTATTTTCATAACAGCTCTCTGAATATTTATGTCATGTATTATCCTACCCACCACCACCTTAAAGATGAAGACATCAGAATTTAATGAGGTCAAACCACATGTACAAGGCCGTACAAGATGTACAGAGCACAGCTGAAATTTAAACCAGTTTTATGATGCCAAATATAATTTTTTTATTTCATCATAATTCTAGTCTATAAAAGTAATGTACTGAAAGTAAATATCTTTCAGAGCAAGGTTTTTCCAATAAACAAACCATTTCAACAACTGCTATCAAATTACAAGTTGTCTGCAATTTTATTTGTCACTGGGTCCCTATCAAATTCTGTAAATATATGTATATGTGATGACAACATCAGAAATTTTAGAACTGAAATTCTACATAATCTGTGTTAAACATCGTTTAATTCAAACTATTCATTTTGCACAAAGGAAGGTCAGGCTCAAAGAGAACAGGTCCATCCTAGTTCAGTACCACATACTTGGCAGCTTAGCAGATACTAGTACTGATTCTTCTTACATGTTTCTTACTGCATGTGATATTTAAAATAATTGTCTATCTCCAAGAACAGCTTAAGACACTAGTTCTCTTTATCCTGCTGTTGCTGCTGCTGCTAAGTCGCTTCTGTCATGTCCGACTCTGTGCGACCCCATAGACGGCAGCCCACCAGGCTCCCCCGTCCCTGGGATTCTCCAAGCAAGAACACTGGAGTGGGTTGTCATTTCCTTCTCCAGTGCATGAAAGTGAAAAGTGAAAGGGAAGGTGCTCAGTCGTGTCGGACTCTGAGCGACCCCATGGACTGGAGCCTACTAGGCTCCTTCATCCATGGGATTTTCTAGGCAAGAGTACTGGAGTGGGGTGCCATTGCTCTTTATCTTAATAAAGACCTAAACCCAGGAACAGTGCATCAAAATTTCTGCTGTAAAGTCTTGGCATCAGTATTTTTATAAAGTTCCTTAAATAGATCCTGATATATAGCATGAGCAGAGAACCAACAACAGTTGCAGTGCAGAAATAGAGACATAGACATAGAGAACAAATATATGGATACCGAAGCGGGAAGAAGGGAGTGGGGTGAATTAGGAGACTGGGATTACCTGTATACACTACCGGAGAAGGCAATGGCAACCCACTCCAGTGTTCTTGCCTGGAGAATCCCAGGGATGGGGGAGCCTGGTGGGCTGCCGTCTATGGGGTCACACAGAGTCAGACACAACTGAAGTGACTTAGCAGCACCAGCAGCATATACATTACTAATATTATGTATAAAATAGATAACTAATGAGAACCTACTATATAATTCAAGGAATTCTACACAACATTCCATGGTGACCTAAATGAGAAGAAAATCCAAAAATGAGGGGATATATGAAACATATAGCTGATTTACTTTGCTGTATAGCAGAAATGAACATAACATTGTAAAGCAACTATGAAAAGTGAAAATGAAGTCGCTCAGTCCTGTCCGACTCTTTGCGACCCCATGGACTATAGCCTACCAGGCTTCTCCGTCCATAGGATTTTCCAGGCAAGAGTACCGGAGAAGGTTGCCATTTCCTTTTCCAGAGGATCTTCCTGACCCAGGGATCAAACCCGGGTCTCCCGCATTGTGGCAGACACTTTACCATCTGAGCCATATTTCAATAAAATTAATAAAAAGATAAAGGATCATACATAAAACTATCTAGTTGCCAAATATTGTCTTCAGTATTTAGATTGCAATTTTTTCCATTAAGTTAGATGAATAGAATAGAAAAGTACTTCTGTTTTTCCTGCATTGAGTTGAATACTTGTGTGTATGACTGTGTATGTGTATGTTTAATCTTAACCACATCTCTGTAAAACAGAAAATAGTTTAGTTTTCTTCCATGCTGTGCATACAGGGAATAGAAGCAAAATCCTGCTTTATGCATGTATGTGAATGACTGAATATGTAAGTATATGTGTGTGAACTTTCTGAAAATAACATTTAACTACATGAATTTAAGAATCTTCTCAATTTTGCCTGCTAAATTCTATATTTGTATGAAATTATTTTCTAATCTATACTATTCTCATTATAGATTTATAGATAAAGGACAATCCTATTTCATTCTGATACATTTAGCCTTCTTCCATTCTCCCTTATGTTCTTTAAGGTAAGAAACTAGGATATAATCATTTATTCAAAATTTGAATTAACATTTATAACCCTTGATATATATTTTATACATCTTCTTATGTATCATTTTAATTCCAATAGTGAGATTTAGCTTTCTCCTTACTTTAAGATTGACTTAAGGGTAAATGATTAACTAAGTGAGTCTTTATGAAAACTATCCCTTGATGCACACATTAATTAGATGAATAGTGATAATAGTAACCAAGAAAAGGAATACACTAGAGTAAATCATTGTGTGGATATACACAGGAGCCCACAGGTAGTACAATTTGAGTAAATCGGTTTGATATAGTACATGTACTGCCATTACGAAAACACTTGTTTTGATATGACATGTGAGTGATATCTCAATGTATTAAGTGTATATGATCATGTATCTTTATTTTCTTCAAATTTTAAGAATGGTCTCAGGATGAACAACTGCATGAGTTTATGGTTAAAACTCTAGATATATATACACGCTGAAAAAATTAAAAGTCCAAGCAGTAGATCATAATTGCTTTTTGAAGAAGGAACCAAAGCAGTGTATTTGGAGAAAGCACCAAAATTAGAAGCAGTGTATTTGGTAGCCACTTTATTCTCCTTAAATGGGAAATAAAACTTACCCTATGAAATATTCTATGACTTTCTACATTTACTAGTTTACAAATGAATAATGGACTGAAAATAGTAATTGTGTTGAAGTTCATGTTCGTGTTTATTTACACATAACTTTAAGGAAAATAGTTTTCATCTTTCTGGTTTTGCCTTCCAAAACCACTCAGTAGTTTCTGTAAAACATTTTCTGGGAAAAATTTGAAAATTAAAAAAATATATTTTAACATCACGTTTACAATGTTTATAACATATTCAGAATAAATTTAAATTTTAATCTGAGTTTCATTTATCATGAGTTTATAAAAATCATGAAATATCAAACCAGTGGGTTAGAAATACTGATAAAAAATAAAAACTATCTTAATTTACTACAGGATTCTTTTTTCCAATCTCTTTGACGAAACATGCCATCTTAACATGCCAGTTAGCATAAATGACTTAAAACGCCCTGAGCCCTTGCACTTAATACACTCAGTACCATGCACTTCAAATTCTCATACACCATTATTATGTTTCAACATGTCAGTCTCTTATCTGAAGGATATCACATCATCAAATTGTAAATTCTTTGGATATTTGTCTTTCAATGTCAGCATCAAAATATGTGCCCTTTGATCACTAATCTAATCCTTTATGGAGCTGTAAACAGACAGTAACAATCAAGGATTTCAATCAGCCTAAAGTATTTATGAAAAGGCAAAATGATAGGATACTGAAAGAGAAACTCCCCAGGTCAGTAGGTGCCCAATATGCTACTGGAGATCAGTGGAGAAATAACACCAGAAAGAATGAAGGGATGGAGCCAAAGCAAAAACAATACCCAGTTGTGGATGTGACTGGTGATAGAAGCAAGGTCCGATGCTGTAAAGAGCAATATTTCATAGGAACCTGGAATGTTAGGTCCAGGAATCAAGGCAACTTGGAAGTGGTCAAACAGGAGATGGCAAGAGTGAACGTCGACATTCTAGGAATCAGCGAACTCAAATGCACTGGAATGGGTGAATTTAACTCAGATGACCATTATATCTACAACTGCAGGCAGGAATCCCTTAGAAGAAATGGAGTAGCCATCATGGTCAACAAAAGAGTCCAAATGCAGTACTTGGATGCAATCTCAAAAATGACAGAATGATCTCTGTTCATTTCCAAGGCAAACCATTCAATATCACATAATCCAAGTCTGTGCCCCAACCAGTAACACTGAAGAAGCTGAAGTGGAATGGTTCTATGAAGACCTAGAAGACCTTTTAGAACTAACACCCAAAAATGATGTCCTTTTCATTATAGGGGACTGTAATGCAAAAGTAGGAAGTCAAGAAACACCTGGAGTAACAGGCAAATTTGGCCTTGGAAGACAGAATGAACCAGGGCAAAGGCTAATACAGTTTTGCCAAGAGAACGCACTGGTCATAGCAAATGCCCTCTTCCAACAACACAAGAGAAGACTCTACACATGGACATCACCAGATGGTCAACACCGAAATCAGATTGATTCTATTCTTTGCAGCCAAAGATGGAGAAGCTCTATACAGTCAGCAAAAATAAGACCGGGAGCTGACTGTGGCTCAGATCATGAGCTCCTTATTGCCAAATTCAGACTTACATTGAAGAAAGTACGGAAAACCACTAGACCATTCAGGTATGACTTAAATAAAATTCCTTATGATTATACAGTGGAAGTGATAAATAGAATTAAGGGACTGGATCTGATAGACAGAGTGCCTGATGACCTATGGATGGAGGTTCGTGATATTGTACAGGCGACAGGGATCAAGACCATCCCCAAGGAAAAGAAATGCAAAAAAGCAAAATGGCTGTCTGGAGAGGCCTTACAAATAGCTGTGAAAAGAAGAGAAGCAAAAGGGAAAAGGAAAGATATAAGCATCAGAATACAGAGTTCCAAAGAATAGCTAGAAGAGATAAGAAGATCTTCCTCAGTGATCAATGCAAAGAAATAGAGGAAAACAACAGAATGGGAAAGACTAGAGATCTCTTCAAGAAAATTAGAGATACCAAGGGAACATTTCATGCAAAGGTGGGCTCAATAAAGGACAGAAATTGTATAGACCTAACAGAAGCAGAAGATATTATGAAGAGGTGGCAAGAATGCACAGAAGAACTGTACAAAAAAGATCTTCACGACCCAGATAAACACAATAGTGTGATCACTCACCTAGAGCCAGATATCTTGGAATGTTAAGTCAAGTGGGCCTTAGAAAGCATCACTACGAACAAAGCTAGTGGAGGTGATGGAATTCCAGTGAGCTATTCCAAATCCTGAAAGATGATGCTGTGAAAGTGCTGCACTCAATATGCCAGCAAATTGGGAAAACTCAGCAGTGGCCACAGGACTGGAAAAGGTCAGTTTTCATTCCAATCCCAAAGAAAAGCAATGCCAAAGAATGCTCAAACTACCGCATAATTGCACTAATCTCACATGCTAGTAAAGTAATGCTCAAAATTCTCCAAGCCAGGCTTCAGCAATACATGAACCGTGAACTTCCTACATTCAAGCTGGTTTTAGAAAAGGCAGAGGAACCAAAGATCAAATTGCCAACATCACTGGATCATGGAAAAGAGAAGAGAATTCCAGAGAATCATCTATTTCTTCTTTATTGACTATGCCAAAGCCTTTGACTGTGTGGATCACAATAAACTGTTGAAAATTCTTCAAGAGATGGGAATACCAGACCACCTGACCTGCCTATTGAGAAACCTATATACAGGTCAGGAAGCAACAGTTAGAACTGGATATGGAACAACAGACTGGTTCCAAATAGGAAAAGGAGTATGTCAAGGCTGTATATTGTCACCCTGCTTATTTAACTTATATGCAGAGTACATAATGAGAAACGCTGGGCTGGAAAGAAGCACAAGCTGGAATCAAGATTGCCGGGAGAAATATCAATAACCTCAGATATGCAGATGACACCACCCTTATGGCAGAAAGTGAAGAGGAACTAAAAAGCCTGTTGATGAGGGTGAAAGAGGAGAGTGAAAAAGAGTGAAAAAGTGAAAAAGTGAAAAAGGAGAGTGAAAAAAGAGTGAAAAAGTGAAAAAACACCACCCTTATGGCAGAAAGTGAAGAGGAACTAAAAAGCCTGTTGATGAGGGTGAAAGAGGAGAGTGAAAAAGAGTGAAAAAGTGAAAAAGTGAAAAAGGAGAGTGAAAAAAGAGTGAAAAAGTGAAAAAACACCACCCTTATGGCAGAAAGTGAAGAGGAACTAAAAAGCCTGTTGATGAGGGTGAAAGAGGAGAGTGAAAAAGAGTGAAAAAGTGAAAAAGTGAAAAAGGAGAGTGAAAAAAGAGTGAAAAAGTGAAAAAACACCACCCTTATGGCAGAAAGTGAAGAGGAACTAAAAAGCCTGTTGATGAGGGTGAAAGAGGAGAGTGAAAAAGAGTGAAAAAGTGAAAAAGTGAAAAAGGAGAGTGAAAAAAGAGTGAAAAAGTGAAAAAACACCACCCTTATGGCAGAAAGTGAAGAGGAACTAAAAAGCCTGTTGATGAGGGTGAAAGAGGAGAGTGAAAAAGAGTGAAAAAGTGAAAAAGTGAAAAAGGAGAGTGAAAAAAGAGTGAAAAAGTGAAAAAACACCACCCTTATGGCAGAAAGTGAAGAGGAACTAAAAAGCCTGTTGATGAGAGTGAAAGAGGAGAGTGAAAAAGTTAAAGCTCAACATTCAGAAAACGAAGATCATGGCATCCGGTCCCATCACTTCATGGGAAATAGATGGGGAAACAAACAGTGTCAGACTTCATTTTTGGGGGCTCCAAAATCACTGCAGATGGTGATAGCAGTCATGAAATTAAATATGCTTACTCCTTGGAAGGAAAGTTATGACCAACCTAGATAGCATATTCAAAAGCAGAGACATTACTTTGCCAACAAAGGTCCATTAGTCAAGGCTATGGTTTTTCCTGTGGTCATGTATAGATGTGAAAGTTGGACTGTGAAAAAGCTGAGTGCCAAAGAATTGATGCTTTGAACTGTGGTGTTGGAGAAGACTCTTGAGAGTGCCTTGGACTGCAAGGAGATCCAACCAGTCCATTCTAAAGGAGATCAGTCCTGGGTGTTCTTTGGAAGGACTGATGCTAAAGCTGAAACTCCAATACTTTGGCCACCTTATGCAAAAATTTGACTCATTGGAAAAGACCCTGATGCTGGGAGGGATTGGGAGCAGGAGGAGAAGGGGACGACAGAGGATGAGATGGCTGGGTGGCATCACCGACTCGATGGACATGAGTTTGGGTGAACTTCAGGAGCTGGTGATGCACAGGGAGGCTTGGCATGCTGCAATTCATGGGATCTCAGAGTCGGACATGACTGAGCAACTGAACTGAACTGAACTGAAAGTATTTAGACAATGGTAAATCTTCCTTAAGAAGAAATCATTCAAACATCAAATTTTTAAACTGCCGAAGAAGAAAAAATACATGAAATTCAATGGACTTATATAACAAATATTTCTTCCTCAATCTCAAAATGTTTAAAGGGGAGGCATATAAATCACTCAGTGATGCAATAGATACTAGTTATAAGGTTAAACATACTCATTCCCCATTATGTAAATGTTTGGGTTATCTAATACATGCAGACACAGATAGATATTGAAGCTACAGAAGTTAGGTTTATGCCCTCATGAAACTCTTTATCTGGAGAAAGCTCAGGGGATAAGCATATTACATTAGAAGAGAATATACAGACTATCTGAAGGTTTAAGTCGCTTCAGTCGTGTCCGACTCTGTGTGACCTAATAGATGGCAGCACATGAGGCTTCCCTGTCCCTGGGATTCTCCAGGCAAGAACACTGGAGTGGATTGCCATTTCCTTCTCCAATGCAGGAAAGTTAAAAGTCAAAGTGGAGTCATTCAGTCGTGTCTGACTCTTAGCGACCCCATGGACTGCAGCCTACCAGGCTCCTTCGTTCATGGGATTTTCCAGGCAAGAGTACTGGAGTGGGTTGCCATTGTCTTCTCCAATCTGAAGTTTTAATAGGAGACAATTCCCTGTTTTCACACAGCTAACAAGTAATTATGGACCCGAAGGCACCTCTGAAGAGAATCTAAAATTTTTTATATATCAGGAGTTTGAATGAACAAATCTCCAAAACATATTTTATATGAAAGGACCAAGGCATTATGAACTAAGAACTTGAATCTGAAATTATTTCAGTGAAAACAAATCAAATTTTCAACTGAGTAAAGCAATGCATGGAAAAGAAAATCATTCTATCAAGTGAAATTCAAGGATGCAATCTGACAATATTCTTTTATGATTTCTTTGAAAACTTGATAATTATTCTGGTAGCTACTTGTAGCAACTAAGAGTTTTAAAAACCTGTTTGAGTTATACAAACAAGTATGTTAATATATATGTATATACATACAAACACACACACATATATTTGTTTTAAGGTGATAGAAAAAGATATCTTAAAAGAATAACAGTAGAGAATTAAGGAAAGATTTAAAATCATGATTTTTAACTAATGTTTATTTTTTATAGCCTCTAAAATAACACTTACTGTATTTTACTGAAACACATTGCATTAGAATATTTACCTTCATCAACTCTGACAGCATTTTGATGGATCTCTCATATTTAAAAAGGTAGTAGCCCTTTTGGATCTCTGAGTAGCACCATGTTAGTCAGGAAGGAAGAACAAGCGCTTTACAAAAGCAGCAAAAAGGGAGCCAAGAAGAAAGTGGTTGACTCATTTTCTAAGAAGGATTGGTATGATGTGAAAGCATCAGAAAGGTTCAATATAAGAAATATTGGGAAAACACTGGTCATGAGAACCCAAGGAACAAAAATCATAACAGATGTCATCAAGGGTTGTGTTTTTGAAGTGAGCTTGCTGGTTTGCAGAATGATGAAATTGCATTTATAAAATTCAAGCTAATTACTGAGGACGTTCTGGGCAAAAAATGCCTGACTAATTTCCATGGCACAGATCTCACCTGTGACAAAATGTGCTCTATGGGTCAAAAAATGTCAGACTGTGATTGAAGCTCACGTTGATGTCAACACTACTGGTGGTTATTTGCTTCGTCTATCCTGTGTGAGTTTTACTGAAAATGCAACAGTTAGATTCAGAAGACCTCTTATGTCCAGCATTGGTAGGTCAGCCAGACCCACAAGATTACAAGGTAAATCATGACCTGAGAGGAGAAGACAAATGTCTTTAAAAGGCTGGCCAATAAATTGATTTCAGACAGCATTGGAAAACACATAGAAAAGGTTTGCCAATCTATTTATCTGCTCCATGATGACATGGTTACAAAAGAAAATATGCTGAAGAAGCCCATGTATGAACTGAAAAAACTCATGGAACTGCATGGAGAAGATAGCATTTTGGGCAAAGTTATTGGGGATGAGATAAGCCCTAAAGTTGATCAAGCTAATGGGTATGAGCCAGCTGTCCAAAAATCTGTGAAAAATTCGGACTTTTAGTGGTGATAAATAAAAGGTCTTATTTGTGTTTTTTAAAAAAAAGGCAGTAAAAGTAGGTGATAGCCAGCTAAACTTTTCTAATAAATCTTTTTCAATGCAAATTTATATTCCACTGCTGTGTATATAGGGAATAATTTGGACAGGTGTTTAACTGACTTTCTTTATTAAAATGCTCCAACTGTCAAATTCAAATTGCTCTAAGCACAAAAGCCAACAAAGTAAAATTAACTAATGGTAAAAAGATTACCCTATCTTCATGAGGGGAAAATTTTAAATAATTAAGTGAAGGGTAGCTTTGCATGTGACAAATAAGATGAAATAATAACTTCAGGTTGACCTCCCAAGTACTTCTTTTCATACTCTTTTACACGAAGAAACAGTAAATAATGCTCGACTTTGGCTTCTTCTTCTGTTTTATTTCTGAGACAAGTCAGTGTTTTTACTTTAAAGGTGACAGAGGACACTTGTCTTCCTGTTTGCAACATTAGAAGGGCCGTTTCACTCCATTTCTGGAAGGAACAGCAGGAGAGGAACATTCAACTCTAAACTTCCTTACTTTTTCCCAAGAGGAAGGAGTTATTTAGCTGATTCACACAACTGGAAGAGGGAGGTAAATATGACTCCACCCTTAGGAGTTCGCTCACTGTGAACTGCCTGACTGCAAAGAAGGTACTTGAGATCTGCTGGTGGTAGTCAGCTGTCCAACACTGTCCAGGACATAGTAGATCTTTCATCTGGAATACACATTAAGAGGCCTATTTGGCCACAAGTCCATTATACTTTCTCCAGTTTAGATTTATAAGAAAAAAGAATTATCTTGATTTTTCATCTAGCTACAAAATGGTTCCAAACTTGGCATTAGAAGAGTGCTATTTGTTTTTCTTTTAAAATCTGAACAAACATGATGTCAACATATAACACAAATTCTATCAATTAAACCTTTCCTTTAAAACTTGTATGACATGAAGCACATCTGACTCTTCATGGGATTCTCCATTTTCTACTTTATTCTATTTACATGACCATATTATACACATATTATATTGTGTATACAATGCCTGGAGAATCCCAGGGACAGGGGAGCCTGGTGGGCTGCCATGTATACACATATTATTTCAAGTATTTTGCCTGTTTTTGTGTAGGATTGGTTGGAGTTTTTAGGTTGATTTACATGGGAGGGTAAATTTGGTCCATGTGAATGCATCTTGGCCAGAGGGGAAGCACTCATCATTTATTCATTTAAAATGGAGTTCTTGTTAATAAAATATATTTGAGTCTTGTTTTTTTCATCCACTATGACAATTTGTCTTTAACTGAGGCATTTAAACCATGGACATTCAAAGTGATTATTAGTACAGGTGGCTCTGTCATATTTGTTACTGTTTGCATTTTCTTCATTTCTATTTTTGTTTTCCTTGCTTTTTCTGCCACCTGTGATTTGTCTCTATGATTCTATTCTCTCTCCTTTGTTAGTGTATCTCTTGTATTTCCTATTTTTACCTTTTAATATGTTGCTAATCAAAGCCTACTTTCAAATAGCACTATGCCATTTGACAGGTAGTGTGAGGATTTAATAATAACAAAGCAATCTTAATACCTCCCTTTCATCCCTTGTTTTATTGCTACGATTCCTTTATCTTGCAGTAGGAATATCTAAGCATATTTTTTCTAACATACATAGCTTATATAATTAAATACATTATTGGTATCATTATGTTTAACAAACTGTTGTTAGACTGATTAAGGATGAGAAAAGTTAAAGTTCATATTTTACCTTCATCTATTTATTCTTTGAAGATCTTTTCTTTATGTAGATTGAAATTTATGACATACCACCTCCCTTCTCTCTAAAGAACTCATAACATTTCTTGCAAGACAGATCTACTAGCAAGAAATTCCTTCAACTTCTATTTGTCTGAGAAAGTCTTTATTTGTTCTACATATTTTAACTTTTTATTTTATATTAGAGTATGCTAGCTAGCTAGCTAAGTCACTTCAATTGTGTCCGACTCTGTGTGACCCCATAGATGGCAGCCCACCAGGCTCCCCCATCCCTGGGATTCTCCAGGCAAGAACACTGGAGTGGGTTGCCATTTCCTTCTCCAATGCATGAAAGTGAAAAGTGAAAGTGAAGTCGCTCAGTCATGCCCGACCCTCAGCGACCCCATGGACTGCAGCCTCCCAGGCTCCTCCGTCCATGGGATTTTCCAGGCAAGAGTACTGGAGTGGGGTGCCATTGCCTTCTCCGATATTAGGGTATAGCCAATTAAAAATGTTGTGATAGTTTCAGGTACACAGTAGAGTGACTCAGCTATGCATATACCTGTATCCATTCACCCCCAAACTACCATCCCATCCAGATAGCTTCTCTTTCATTTTAAAGAATAATTTATCAGTGTACAGTGTACAGTTTATTTCACTAAAGCCTCTTCTTGCTTGCATGGGCTGAAGAGAAGTCAGAAGTAAATCTTAAATTCATTTCTTTACAGGTAAGATGTTCTTTCATTTGGCTTCTTTCAGAACTTTATCTTTGATTGTCCATGGCTTGAAAATTAATAGTCCTAAATATCGTGGGGTTTGTTTGTTTTGTGGTTTTTGTTTTTGTTTCATTTTTTTTGACATTAATCCTACTGATGGTCTCTGAGCTTCCTGGATCTATGGTTTGCTGTCTGACATTAATTTGGAAATTTTCTCATTCTTATTGCTTGAAATATTTCTTATGATCCTTTCTCTTTTTCTTCTACTTCTCAGGTCAGTTCAGTCACTCAGTCATGTCTGCCTTTTTGCGATCCCGTGGACTGCAGTACACCAGACTTCCCTGTCCATCACCAACTCCAGGAGCCTACTCAAACTCATGTCCATTGAATCGGTGATGCCATCCAACCATTTCATCCTCTGTCATCCCCTTCTCCTACTGCCTTCAATCTTTCCCAGCATCAGGGTCTTTTCCAATAAGTCAATTCTTTGCATCAGGTGGCCAAAGTATTGGAGTTTCATCTTCAGCATCAGTCCTTCCAATGAATATTCGGGACTGATTTCCTTTAGAATGGACTGGTTGAAGCTCTTGGTTGTCCAAAGGACTCTCAAGAGTCTTCTCCAACACCACAGTTCAAAAGCATCAATTCTTCAGTGCTCAGCTTTCTTTATGGTCTAACTCTCACATCCATACATGACTACTGGAAAAACCATAGCTTTGACTAGATGGACATTTGTTGGCAAAATAATGTCTCTGCTTTTGAATATGCTGTCTAGGTTGCTCATAACTTTTCTTCCATGGAGCAAACACTTTTAATTTCAGGGCTTAAGTCACCATCTGCAGTGATTTTGGAGCCCCCCAAAATAAAGTCTCTCACTATTTCTATTTGACTCATCTATTTGCCATGAAGAGATGGAACCAGATGCCATGATCTTAATATACTGATTGTTGAGTTTTAAGCCAACTTTTTCACTCTCCTCTTTCACTTTCATGAAGAGGCTCTTTAGTTCTTTGCTTTCTGCCATGAAGGTGGGGTCATCTACATATCTAAAGTTATTGATGTTTTCCCAGCAATCTTGATTCCAGCTTGTGTTTCTTCCACCCTGTCATTTTGCATTATGTATTCCGCATATAAGTTAAATAAGCAAGGTAACACTAGATAGCCTTAATGTACTCCTTTCCCGATGTGGAACCAGTCTACTGTCCCATGTTCAGTTATAACTGTTGCTTCTTGACGTGCATACAGATTTCTCAGCAGGAAGGTGAGGTGGTCTGGTATTTCCATTTCTTTCAGAATTTTCCAGTTTGTTGTCATCCACACAATCAAAGGTGTAGTCAATAAAGCAGAAGTAGATATTTTTTATGGAACTCTTACTTTTTCCATGATCCAGCACATGTTGGCAACTTAATCTCTGGTTTATCTGACTTTTCTAAATCCAGCTTGAACATCTGGAAGTTCACAGTTCATGTACTATTGAAGCCTGGCTTGGAGAATTTTGAACATTATTTTGTTAGCGTCTGAGACAAGTGCAACTGTGCAGTAGTTTGAACACTCTTTGGCATTGCCTTTCTTTGGGATTGGAATGAAAACTGACATTTTCCAGTCCTGTGGCCACTGGTGAGTTTTCCAAATTGGCTGGCATGTTGAGTGTAGCACTTTCACAGCATCATCTTTTAGGATTTGAAATAGCTCAACTGGAATCCCATCACCTCCACTGGCTTTGTTCGTAGTGATGCTCCCTAAGGCCCACTTGACTTTGCTTTCCAGAATGTCTGGCTCTAGGTGAGTGATCACACCACTGTGGTTATCTATGTTATAAAGATATTTTTTGTATAGTTATTCTGTGTTTGTTGCCACCTCTTCTTAATATCTTTTGCTTCTGTTGGGTCCATACGATTTCTGTCCTTTATTGTGCCCATCTTTGCATGAAATCTTCCCTTGAAAGCTCTAATTTTCTTGAAGAGATCTCTAGTCTTTCCCATTCTATTGTTTTCCTCTATTTCATTGCAATGATCGTGGAGGAAGGCTTTCTTATCTCTCCTTGCTACTCTTTGGAACACTGCCTTCCAAATGACATATTTCATGGGTTTCCTTTTCTCCTTTGCCTTTCAATTCTCTTTTCTCAGCTATTTGTATGGCCTCGTCAGACAACCATTTTGTCTTTTTGCATTTCATTTTCTTGGGGATGGTCTTGATCACTGCCTCCTGAACAATGTCATGAATCTCCAACCATAGATCTTCAATCATTCTATCAGATCTAATCCCTTGAATCTATTTGTCACTTCCACTGTATAACCATAAGGGATTTGATTTAGGTCATACCTGAATGATTAGTGGTTTTCCCTGCTTTCTTCATATTAAGTCTGAAATTGGCAATAAGGAGTTCATGATCTGAGCTACAGCCAGCTCCCAGTATTGTTTGTGCTGACTGTAAAAAGCTTCTCCATCTTTGGCTGCAAAGAATATAATCAATCTGATTTTGATATTGACCATCTGGTGATGTTCATGTGTAGAGTCTTCTCTTGTGTTGTTGGAAGATGGTGTTTGCTATGCCAGTTCATTATCTTGGCAAAACTCTATTAGCCTTTGCCCTGCTTCGTTTTGTGCTCCAAGGCCAAATTTGTCTGTTATTCCAGGTATCTCTTGTCTTCCTGCTTTTGCATTCCAGCCCCCTATAATGAAAAGGACATCTTTTGGGGGTGTTAGTTCTAGAATGTCTTTTAGGTCTTCATAAAACTGTTCAACTTCAGCTTGTTCAGCATAACTGGTCGAGGCATAGACTTGGATTACTGTGATATTGAATGGTTTTCCTTGGAAACAAACAGAGATCATTCCATTGTTTTTGAGATTGCATCCAAGTACTGCATTTTGGACTCTTTTGTGAATATAATGGCTACTCCATTTCTTCTAAGGGATTCCTGCCCACAGTAGTAGATATAATGGTCATCTGAGTTAAATTCACCCATTCCAGTCCATTTTAGTTTACTGATTTCTAAAATGTTGATGTTCACTCTTGCCATCTCTTGTTTGACCACTTTCAATTTGCCTTGATTCATGGACCTAACATTCCAGGTTCCTATGCAATATTGCTCTTTACAGTATCTGACTTTACTTCCATCACCCACCATATCCACAACTGGGTGTTGTTTTTGCTTTGGCTCTATCTCTTCATTCTTTCTGGAGTTATTTCTCCACTCGTCTCCAGTAGCATATTGGGCATCTACTGACCTGGGGATTTCATCTTTTGGTGTCACACTATTTTGCCTTTTCATACCATTTATGGGGTTCTCAAGGCAAGAATACTGAAGTATCCAACTCTTTGTGACCCTATGGCCTATACAGTCCATAGAATTCTCTAGGCCAGAATACTGGAGTGGGTAGCCTTTCCTTTCTCCAGGGGATCTTCCCAACCCAGGAACTGAACCCATGTCTCTCGTGTTGCAGGAAGATTCTTTACCAGCTGAGCCACAAGGGAAGTCCTGTTCTCCTTCTAACATGCCTATTATATGCATGTTACAACATTTGTAGCTGTCACTCAAGTCATGGTAATTGTGTTCTGCTTCTTTTTCCAGACTTTCTTCTCTTGCTTTTGGGTTTCAAGGATTTTTTAATAGATCCTCTATCTCCTAGGTGCTCTTCTCAGCCATGCCCAGTCTACTACTAATCCTATGAAAAATATTCTTCATTTTTGTCACACAAGAAGTGGGAAAATGAGATAATCTCCTTGTTAATATTCCCAGCCTTCGGGTACAAATGTTTCACCTGATCATTTGTATTGGTTTGTGAAAGCTGCCACAAAAAAATACCATAGATTTTATGACTTATGCAACAGAAATTTGTTTCTTACAGTTTGCAAAGCTCACAGTCAAAAATCAGGGTGCCAGAACAGCTGGCTTATCCTGAGGACTCACTCCATCTCTTAAATACAATCACCTTCTTATTGCTTGCTTTCATGGTTGTACCTCTGTGTGTGTGTGTGTGTGTGTCTGTGTATCTCCAGATGTCCCTATGTCCTGATCCAGTCAGACTGAATTAGGGCTCACAATTATGATCTCCTTTTAACTTAATTATCTCCATAAAGGACCTGTCTCCTCCACATACAGTCACAATCAGAAGTGCTGAAGGTTAGGACTTTCAATATGTGAATTTTAGACAGACATAGTCAATCCAAAATATCATTTAAAGTTTTAAACCCTCTTTTATCATTACTTCCAATGGAAATCAATGTCTTAAATTTAAAATTTATTGTTTTACAATGTAAATAAACTTTAACATCTCTCTATGGATATGTTTTGGAGAAGGCAATGGCAACCTACTTCAGTACTCTTGCCTGGAAAATCCCAGGAATGGAGGAGCCTGGTGGGCTGCAGTCAATGGGGTCCCGAAGAGTCGGACATGACTGAGCGACTCCACATTCACTTTTCACTTTCATGCATTGGAGAAGGAAATGGCAACCTACTCCAGTATTCTTTCCTAGAGAATCCCAGGGATGGTGGAGCCTGGTAGGCTGCCATCTATGGGGTCCCACAGAGTGGGACACGACTGAAGCGACTTAGCAGTAGCAGCAGCATGGATATGTTTATCCACTGTGCTTGTCACTTACCACTTACTCTTCCATGTTTTATATATTCTCCAAATTTATTAAAATTTGCTTTCTTTTATCATTTTACTTTCCTCTTATTATTTTCTTAGAAAGCCTTTGTGGCTCAGATGGTCAAGAGTCTGCCTGCAGTGTGGGAGACCTGGATTCAATCTCTATGTCAGGAAGATCCCCTGGAGAAGGAAATGGCAACCCGCTCCAGTATTCTTGCCTGGAGAATCCCATGGATGGAGGAGCCTAGCAGGCTATAGTCCATGGGGTTGCTAAGAGATGAACGTTACTGAGCAACTTCACTTTCACTTTCATCATTTTCTCTCCATTTATATTAGTCTCAATGCATTTCTATTACCTGTTTATCATTTATCTAGGAGTTTCGGCATGAAATTAAAAGACACTTACTCCTTGGAAGGAAAGTTATGACCAACCTAGATAGCATATTCAAAAGCAGAGACATTACTTTGCCAACAAAGGTCCGTCTAGTCAAGGCTATGGTTTTTCCAGGGGTCATGTATGGATGTGAGAGTTGGACTATGAAGAAAGCTGAGCACCAAAGAATTGATGGTTTTGAACTGTGGTGTTGGAGGAGACTCTTGAGAGTCCCAGGGACTGCAAGGTGATCCAACCAGTCCATTCTAAAGGAGATCAGTCCTGGGTGTTCTTTGGAAGGACTGATGCTAAAGCTGAAACTCCAATACTTTGGCCACCTCATGGGAAGAGTTGACTCATTATAAAAGACCTAATGCTGGGAGGGATTGGGTGCAGGAGGAAAAGGGGATGACAGAGGATGAGATGGCTGGATGGCATCACTGACTCGATGGACATGGGTTTGGGTGAACTCCGGGAGTTGGTGATGGATAGGGAGGCCTGGCATGCTGCAATTCATGGGGTCGCAAAGAGTCGGACACGACTGAGCAACTGAACTGAACTGAACTGAACTTGGGCATGAAATGTGTTGGAGACAAGTTTACTGTGAGTATTTTTATCAAAATCAAATAAATGTTTCTGAGCTGAAAGGAGCGATGTTAAAATCACTAAAATAAACACAAATATTTTAACTTTTTCCTCCTAAGTCAGTCTGTTCTCACATATTTTAAAAGGTCTTCATTCCCAGACTATAATTAGAATTTATCATCCTGAGCAGTCACCCTGGACCTGGGGTAAGTCTCTTGGCTTCCTAACAGCATAAATAGTTTGGACTGTGAGCTGCTAATGAACTGAAGATGATGAATACCAATTCTGTCAGTGCCAATGAACCATGTGTACATGATGATTAAAGAAATACATTTTAGACTGTCATACATAGAAGCTTGGTTACACTAACCACAAGAATAAGTGAGGCACCTGGAAGTTTTTCATTTAAAAAGTAGAGCATAGGAGTTTCACTTGTACCATGATAGTGTAGGCTTCCTAGGTACCTCACTTGGTAAAGAATCCACCTGCAATGTGGGAGACCTGGGTTTGATCCCTGGCTTGGAAAGATACCCTGGAGAAGGGAACAGGTACCCACTCGAGTATTCTTGGCTGGAAAATTCCATGGACAGAAAAGCCTGGTCCATGGGGTTGCAGAGTCAGACACAACTTTCACTTTGGGGCTTCCCTGGTAGCTCAAATGGTAAAGAATCTGCCTGCAATGCAGGAGACCTGGGTTCAACGCCTGATTTGGGAAGATCCCCTGTAGAAGGAAATGGGAACCTACTCAGGTATTTGTGCCTGGAGAATTCCATGGACAGAGGAATCCAGCAGGCTACAGTCCATGGTGTCGCAAAGAGTCAGACATGACTAAGTTGACTAACTTTCACTTTTTCTTTTTTCATGATAAGGAGAAAGGAGTTCCATGAATCTACTCCCAAGTAAAATTGGTAAGAATGACAAATTTGATAGAATGGCAAGATTTACATTCCCTGGAAGTGAACTGGAGGCCATAAAGTATATTAACACACTTGTCCAAGAAAATTAACTAAAAGACAGTAAGAATTTTAAGAGTTCTTTGTTAACGAAGACCCACACCATCCCTTTTCCTTCCAGTTCAGTGAGGCAGAAGTTTTCCAGACTGGTATAACGAGGAGGAAGACAGGGCTCCCTCTCGCCTCCAGCTTCCAGCCAGAAGACCATCTGCGCAGGAGGGACAAGACATTAGCATTTTGTATCCTGCTTTCAGGAACCTGCCAGCAAGAGGCTGGATTCTAGAAAATAATATCAAAAGGTAGGGACTCATAGGGTCCCTTCGACATGACTGAATGAATAAGTGAACTAATCTGATTCTGTCCATCCTCCATTTATGTAACAGAAATTCTACCTAAAGTTGGATGCAACTGTGGATACTGGGATCCTGATTACCCTTTGGTCTGGCTTATCGGATGGGAGTCCCATGACGAGAAAGGCAAACTAAGTAGACCTAAGTCTGTTTTCCACTATGCACTGACATACATTGAGTATGTAAGGTAGGAGTGTCACTTAAAAGACTGTCATTTACTCTATCCCTAGCACTAATACTATGGCTCTGAGATTTTTTTCCTGTGGGGAGACACAACCATAGAACAGAGGGCTGTGATGTGTTGCCAAAAGAACTGACTTCATATGCCGCAGACTATGCAGAAGTTTGTGCCTAATGGTACTCTCAGAAATAGTAGAAATGGTAGTAAGAAATAATTAGGGGAGATTTATAGATTCATTGGAGAGATAGGTTAAACTGCATGACTGCCAGTTTTTCAGAAAGTAATAGTGAAAGACATGGCTAAGAAGAGCACTTATGAGATTAGAATAAATCTCAAATACTGACCTTTGAAACATTTCCTTGTAAGGAGCCTTAATTTGATTGGATTAGCCTGTGAGGCAAAGTATGCACAGAGTACTGTTGAAAACAATAGAGCAATCAGCTCACAGTATAATAAGAGAAAGACAGTGAAAGAGAGCTCTGCCAAAAACCACTGTCATCTTACAGTGACTATGAACATACCCAAGGATGTATCCCTTAGGAGTAACAAAAGAAGTTTCACACTGGAGGGTGGAGGGAGTTGAAATAGATCTCACCAGAATAATCTAGTCAGTCATTAAATAAGGAAATGAACAAGTAACAAGCTCCATACTAGGGGGAGGAAGAATACCCCAAACTGCCATAAATATATTATATAAAATGTCCAGTTTCTAATTTAAAAAAAAAAGAGAGATGTCAAAGAAACAGGAAAGTATGACCCACACACCAAAGAAACTAAGCAGGTAACAAAAGTCACCTACTATAGTCAAACATTGTTGGATTTAAAGAAAAACTTTATATTAGCAAGTATAAACATACTTACAGAACTAAAGAAAAACATATTTAAGCAGGCAAAGAAAGGTATGATGACAAAGTAGTATCAGGTAAAGAATATCTACAAAAATGTAGAAATTATAATACAAAAAGGATAAAATGAAAATTTTAGAGTTGAAAAGTACAATAATAGAAATTTTAAAAATTTAGTAGAGTGGTTTAACAGTATATTTGAACTGAAAGATTTAGTCAACTAGATAATAAGTGATTGAAGATCAAACAATTTGAAGAAAAGAGAAAAAAGGAATGAGGAAAAATAAAGTTTTTCAAAGTTGGACACCATTAAGCACACCAACATATAGGTATATTTTGTTTTACTGCATGTCACTTTATTGTACTTTTCAAATATTTCATTTTTTTTTGCAAATTGAAGGTTTGTGGCAACAATGCAAATCTGTAGGTGCCACTCTTCCAACACTAGTTGTTCCATTTGCATTTCAGTGTAGTATTTCGGTAATTTTTGAATTTTTCAAATCTTCCACCAGCACAATATTATGACTCACTGAAGACTGAAATGATGGTTAGCAATTTTTAGTAATAAAGAATTTTTAAATAAGATATGCATATACTTCGTTCTTAGACATAATGCTATTGCACTTAGAGTACAATATAATGTAAACATAACTTTTATATGCACTAGGAAACAAAAAGCTTGTGTAACTTGCTTTATTGCAATATTCACTTTATTGAGGTGGTCTGAAATTGAGCATGTAATATTTTCAAGGTATGACTATATATATAATGGTAGTACCAGAGAAGAGGGAAAGAAAGAAGGACAAAAATATTTAAAGAAATAATGGCAGGAAACTTCTGTATTTTTTGAAAACATTAACCTACACATACAGAAATTTCATCAAACTCCAAGTATGATAAATGCAGATATCTGCAAGTAGAAACATTATAGTAAAAATGCTGAAAGACAAAGTCAAAGAGAAAGTCTTGAAAGTAGTTTAAGAGAATAATGACTGCTCACTTAGAAGTGGACCTAAGATTATCAGCTTATTTCTCATCAGAAACAATGGAAGTCATGAAGTAGGATGTCATATTCATAGTGTTCAAAGGAAAGAGTAGGCAAAGCAAGAAATGTTGTCAAATAGAATTATGTATCCAGGAATGCTATCTGCTATCTTTCAAAAATGAAGGAAAAATAAAGTATTCCCATACAGACAAAAAGAGACATAATTTGTTTCTACAGGATCTGCTTTATAAGAAATATTAGCTTCAGGCTTAAAGTAAGTGATCCCACCTAGTAATATGAATTCACATGGAAAAAAAGAACAACAGCAAAAGTAACTATACAATTATAAAGGACATTATAAAGAAATTATCCATTATTCTTGTGATGGATTTAACAATCAATTGCACAAAGCTATATGCATATATTGTTGGGGCCATAGCATCTAGAAATGTACTTGCCAGTAGCAATGTGGGATTAAAAATTGTATTGTATCATATTCTAGCACTTTGTTTGGATAAGAAAAATTGTTCTTATCAGAAAGTATACACTGGACTTCCTAGAAGTTATAAACAGATTTGTAAATAGGCTACAGACTAGGAATGTGTATTTAGAACATATTAGTTAGAAAGTAACTTTGTGCAGTTTCTACCACTGTTCATGTTGGAGCTATTTGTTTCAGGCTTTATAGGGTTTCTTTAACCAGTGCAGAAATTATTTGATGGTCAGAGCGCCACTGTAAATGATACAAATAGATAAACATTTCAGTAGTGATCTATGAGGAAACTGGTATCAGCAGTTAGAAAACTAAAGATCTATTTTATGAAGAGACAATACAGTTGGCAAAATTGTTACGGTTGGTAACTTGGAAGGCAGTCCATGTCCTTAACAAGACTGCAGCTCTGTGGGAAGTGTTTGTAAAGAAATGGAATGCTAGTGTTTGTTGGCATTTATTTTCTGCTTTTACCAGAGTACTAAACAAGAGAAATGAGCTCAAGCACAGAAAAGAGTTGACAGTTTTCAGGCAAAAATGTAAGAGAATAAATAAAGTCCAGAACTGTGTGGCCTTGCCAGTTAAAAAACCCAGCTGCTTCTGGCCTCAAAATCTAGTAAATGAGTCAAAAGTTGTTTGAGTGATAAATGTCCATTAAGCTTCCTATTAAACAAGATCACTCAGCCTTGTGACAAAGTGCAAACTAAGGGTCTTTCTTTCCCACCTAAGCCTATAATTTCAAATAGCCTCGTGCTGAAAGAGAATGAATAGACCTGAAGAAATTGAGAACTAGAGTCATCTTAAGACCTATGTCTAGGAAGAAAAAAACTTACTGGAACACAGATATTTCTAGAAGGAAGCAGACGAACTTTGCTGTCTTTCTTTTGGGGAAACTGTGTTACCAAGAACAGCAAGAGTTTAATGTATTTGTGGCTTTCTCTATTAAGGATTAAACCATTTCTTTGCCCCTAGACTTTCAATAGTAGGATAAAAGCAGTGGAAGCTGTGTAGGCCCCATTGAGAACACATTTCCAAGGGACCACTTTAGATGATGTAATCAAAGGACGAGAGTGAGGAAGGGCATACTTGCTCACACACATGTGTGCATGGATACACACACACATACACACACACACATGCAAGACACTGAAGAGACTTGACAATGCTATTCCGTCCAAAGAGCAGAATCTGAATCTAGTTAAGGAACTTCTCCTGTCAACATAGAAGGAAACATTTACAAAGACTACTCAGTAAGATTTTGTGGTTTTTATAAACCAGTGACCGCTGTGTGTAATGTCCCATCTCCACTCTTCTGAAATGAAATATTCATAGTGGTCATTTTCCCCTTGTTCATCATTACATACTGGATGAGAAGGACAAATTTCTTTTTAGTTCACAGCTTGATAAGTCATGAAGAACCATACAAACAATGACCTCATGGAGAGTATTGTACAGTTACTGGATATTTGGGACTTTGACGTGAAAGTAATAATTGGAATTGTGAAAAGGTCATAAAGATCTAATATACATATTGCATTTCTCCTCCTTCTGGGAACATTACTGCTCTAAAATTTTGGAAGCTGTTATGGACAAGTTGCTTGCTTTAGCCAACGAAATGTTGGCAACAGTTATATGAGTTCTGTGTTCTGCTCCCTCTGCCATGGTGACAATAGAAGTATATACCTTTCTGAAGCTTCTACCACATTGACTCCCTATGTGATCACTATAATCAGAACCCCTCTGCTGAACTGTGCCAGGCTTGTACTATGGAGTGACAAATAAATTTAAGTGACATTAAGCCACTGAGACACTGCCTTTGTCAGTTAATGAAAATAACCTAAATTATTCTGATTGATTGTGATTGAATCCCTTGAGAATTAAGTGACTGCTATTTGTATGGGATATTAAGAGGCCAGAAAGCAAACTGGCAAACCAGAGAAGAAACTGAGTAACTGGTTATGTGTTCTTTTCCTCCTTTTCTTAGGCACGAAATTGGGCTGAAATTTCCAGCTTCCTTTGCAATAAGATGTGATCATATAACTTAATTCTAGCCACGGGAATATGAGTACAGATGTGTCTCAATTAGAGTAGGGCCTATGACTATCTTCTACTTTTGATCATGATACTATTTCCTTTCCTCCAACCAGTTGTGTACAAAGCAATACACAGAACTTTGAAGAACAGAGGAGGCAAAGATGTTAATACTGAGTATCTTATTTACACCTCAGAGAAAAGCCTCCTACAAATTAAGATGGTGTTTTGAATCTTAGTGGATTTTACCGGGTTTTGGTGGAGTCAAGTTTTGCAGCATCTGACATCACACTATACTCCCTGCGTGCACATGTGCTCAGTCACTTCAGTTGTGTCCAACTCTTTGTGAACCCATGGACTGTAGCCTGCCTGACTCCTCTGTCTCTGGTGATTCTCCAGGTGAGAATACTAGAATGGGTTGCCATGCCCTCCTCCAGGGGATCTTCCCAACCCAGGGATCAAACCTGCGTCTCCTGCATTGCAGGTGGATTCTTTATAGCAGAGCCACAAGGGAAGCCCCCTCTCTTCATCCTATATACATACCGGAGAGAAGAAAGTCCTAGATGTTATGCTGGATTTCATATGACATGAAGACGGGTTTAAATGGATAAAATTGGGTTTTTGGTTGTTACTATTTTTGAGGAGAGATAACTCCTGCCTTTAACCAAAAAAGGAAAAATAAAAAGGGTCTCTAACAAATACTTATTTCACTTCCTGCAGCCAAGTAATTAACACTCAGTACAATTATTTACACAATTCAGAAGGGGCAATCTTCAAGAAAGAGAAGACTTTATATATTATATACATATTTATATTACATAAATATATTATATATTTATATATATCGGAGACAACAATGGCACCCCACTCCAGTTCTCTTGCCTGGAAAATCCCATGGATGGAGGAGCCTGGAAGGCTGCAGTCCATGGGGTTGTGAAGAGTCAGACACAACTGAGTGACTTCACTTTCACTTTTCACTTTCATGCATTGGAGAAGAAAATGGCAACCCACTCCAGTG
>NW_011494721.1:4070979-4086935 GCF_000754665.1 Bison bison bison
ATATATATATATATATATATATATAATTTCCTTTGCTTATCTACTTATATTTGACTGGCATGATGTGATTTCTTACCTAAAATGAATGCTATCATGAAGTTATAGTAAAGTCTGATGGGATCATTGCTCATCATACAGTTTATTTTCAGAAAGCTTGATGTCCATCAATAGTAGTCTATTTTATTATACATTCCAATCTAATTTCTTGCAACTGTCTTAGGTAAAAATGGTTCTTTTGCAAAGCCCTGTGGTCACTTACCTACTTTATCTTATGTGCTTATAACTTTTTCTGTTCCATGCTCTGCTTGTTATAAGAAAACCTGCAGTCCCCATCTCACTGAGTATCTCCTATGCTATTCACTTTTAGAACTCATATGCAAATATGAGCTCCAGGTACCATGCCTCTCATAAACTATAAGCTTCAAGGTATGGGACACTTCCTTTCTCTACCTGAACGTATCATCATATTATTTGTCTTTAAGCCCTTTCCCACTTCTGCACCACACAGAATGGTTGTAAGCCTGATGACTGAGTAGCCAGTTACCCAAAGACTTAAATGTCAACCTCTCCTTGCTTCCCATTTCCCTTAACATTTATGAGGTTTTCTAGGATCCAAGGAGAAGGCAATGGCACCCCACTCCAGTACTCTTGCCTGGAAAATCCCATGGATGGAGAAGCCTGGTAGGCTGCAGTCCATGGGGTCTCGAAGAGTTGGACACGACTGAGCAACTTCACTTTGACTTTTCATTTTCATGCATTGAAGAAGGAAATAGCAACCCACTCCAGTGTTCTTGCTTGGAGAATCCCAGGGATGGGGAAGCCTGGTGGGGGGGACGTCTATGGGGTCGCACAGAGTCGAACACGACTGAAGTAACTTAGCAGCAGCAGTAGCTAGGATCCAAAATCACTGCAGATGGTGATTGCAGCCATGAAATTAAAAGACGCTTACTCCTTGGAAGGAAAGTTATTTCCAACCTAGACAGCATATTGAAAAGCAGAGACATTACTTTGTCAACAAAGGTTGGTCTAGTCAAGGCTATGGTTTTTCCAGTGGTCATGTATGGATGTGAGAGTTGGACAATAAAGAAAACTGAGCACTGAAGAATTGATGCTTTTGAACTGTGGTGTTGCAGAAGACTCCTGAGAGTCCCTTGGACTGCAAAGAGATCCAACCAGTCCATCCTAAAGGAGATCAGTCCTGGGTGTTCATTAGTAGGACTGATGTTGAAGCTGAAACGCCAATCCTTTGGCCACCTGATGCGAAGAGCTGACTCATTTGAAAAGACCCTGATGCTAGGAAAGATTGAGGGCAGGAGAAGGGAACGACAAAGGATGGGATGGTTGGATGGCATCACCAACTCAATGGACATGGGTTTGGGTGGACTCTGGAAGTTGGTGATGGACATGGAGACGTGGAATGCTGCGGTTCATGGGGTCGCAAAGAGTCAGACATGACTGAGTGACTGAACTGTACTGAACTGAACTAGGATCCTCCTTACCTTTCTTTGATGTTACAACTACTCAGTGATCTACTCCATCTCCCAAAATGAAAGAAGGAAATGACTATATAAATGCTGAGCTATCCCAGAGGACAGCCTACCTTTGCATCAAGTGCACTCCCTATAATAATAACAGGGAGTATGAGCCTGGAGCAGCAAATATGCTGAAATAAGTAAACTAGGTGGTGATGTCCTACTGCAGGGTGGTGACACCAGGAGCTGATGAGTCACTAAACGTAGTGCACCTAGTGGCTTTCATTCTCAGTTGTCACTTTTAGTCTCTGAGGTTAAATGAGAAATATTTGTCTTGGTATCACACTTACCATATTATGCTACTACTATTATCCCAATCGTATATGGGACAGTTGTGCACATAACTGACTTCAAGACAAATTATTTACTCTTGCAATATTGAGGAATTGGAAGTAATTAATTTCACTACTAAACTAAGAATTCTGTGCTTGCCACCTATTGATTTGGGATTTTTTTTTCTTCTGGGGTGAGGGTGGTTCTTATCTCTCAACTTAATAAATGTGTATGTGTTTAAGTTTTTACATGTTTTCTGTTTCTTGATTTCTGTCTTCTCTGAACCTCTTTCCAGATAAGGCTTTCATTGATCTCAGACTGACAATGAACTAATACCTATATTTTACACTTGACTTTGCTTCAATTTAAACGCCTGTCTTTTCTTGTATGTAAACCAATCCACTTAGAATCAAGCAAACAAACAAAAAAGATGAACTTCCAAAATGAGCATCCTTGAGAGTTTGCCCAATAACTTGGACACAAGACAGTTATTCACTTTCTGGGCTTCCCAGGTGACGCAAGTGGTAAAGAACCCGCCTGCCAATGCAGGAGATGGAACAGACGCAGGTTCCATCTCCTGCACTGGGAAGAACCCTGGAGTAGGAAACAGCAATCCATTCCAGTACTCTTGCCTGGATAATCCCATGGACAAAAGAGCCTGACAGGCCACATTCTCTGGGGTCGCAGAGTCAGACACAACTGAAGGGACTTAGCACAGCACAGCACAAGACATATGTATGGACTGAATGTTTGTAAAACCTCAAAATTCACATGGCTATTCCGGTTCCAGCCCATTTCAGGCAATGAGGACATGTCAGAAGTTAAAGATACAGCTAACAGTCTTTAAACTTCTTCATCTATGTCCAGGGCCTGATAAGATGTCTGGCATATTATTAAGAGATGTATAAATACTTTTAACCATTCCTCCTCCTTCCTTCACCCCAAATTTCTTCTTTTATTTACTACTTCCTATTTCACTTAGAGTTTTCTCATTGTAATGCAATCTCAAAACTATCTTCACATGCTCTCTCTTTTGCATCTCTACCCAATCCAGTTAGACATTAACTCCGTGATGTATATTGGTCAACTATATATTATCATTAAATCCTAATTCAGATCTCATTATTTCACAACTGATTTACAGTAATAATTTCCTCACTTGACTTTATTTATCCATATATATCATTTGCCAGTTTTCATTGACCTCATTTTGAATTACTTGCCAAAAAACAAAAAACAAAATCCATATCTTCTTTTTAAAATTTTCAATAGCTCTCTGTTCTTCATGGAGAAAAATGTTCATAATCCTTGATAAGATCTGTTTGGCCACCTACCAAATTGACAAATCCATATCTCTGAAGCTACTCCAGTACTACAATTCAATTCCTTCTTCAATTACAGCAGAATTGTTCTCTGGTCAAGCAGTTTTTGGAATGTTCTGTCTTCACTAAACTTTACTCTTTTCTGTCCCTGTCTCTTTTCTATGCTCTATTTTTTTTTTTAATTTTCAAATTCTAAATAAAATTTTATTACCTAAGGAAATATTCCTTTAGTTCTAATATTTAAAAATACTGTCTCCTGGGGCCACCCTGGAGGTCCACTGGTAAAGACTCTGCACTTCCAATACTGGGGACATTGGTTTGATCCCTGGTTGGGGAACTAGAATCCCATAAACCATGCAGCCAAAAAAAAAAATAAACAATAAAAAAAAAAAATACTGTCTCCTTACTCAGTGGTATTATAGTATGCTTCATATAACCTTATTGAGCAATTCTTTCTTTTTTTCTTTATTTTTTGGCTTCACTGGGTCTTCATTTCTGTACAGAGGCTTTCTCCAATTGTGAAGAGTGGAGGCCCCTCTCTAGTTGTGGTGTGAGGGCTTCACCGTGCCATGGCTTCTTTGTTGTGAATAGATTCTAGGGTACAATAGCTTCAGAGATTGTTGCACATATGCTCAGTAGTTGTGGCTCCTGAGTTCCAGAGCACAGGCTCTAGTTGTGGCACACAGGCCTCATTGCCCATGGCAAGTAGGATCTTCCTGGACCAGCGATTGAACCAGTATCCCCTGTGGTGCAAGGTTGATTCCTTACCACTGGACCACCAGGGAAGCCCTGGGCAATTCTTTCATTTGGCCTTGTTAGATGGGAATACCAGACCACCTGACCTGCCTCTTGAGAAACCTGTATGCAGGTCAGGAAGCAACAGTTAGAACTGGACATGGAACAACAGACTGGTTCCAAATCAGGAAAGGAGTACGTCAAGGCTGTATATTGTCACCCTGCTTATTTAACTTCTATGCAGAGTACATCATGAGAAACGCTGGGCTGGAAGAAGCACAAGCTGGAATCAAGATTGCCGGGAGAAACATCAACAACCTCAGATATGCAGATGACACCACCCTTATGGCAGAAAATGAAGAGGAACTAAAAAGCCTCTTGATGAAAGTGAAACAGGAGAGTGAACAAGTTGGCTTAAACTCAACATTCAGAAAACTAAGATCATGGCATCTGGTCCCATCACTTCATGGCACATAGATGGGGAAACAGTAGAAACAGTGTCAGATTTTATTTTTTGGGCTCCAAAATCACTTCAGATGGTGACTGCGGGCATGAAATTAAAAGACACTTACTCCTTGGAAGGAAAGCTATGACCAACCTAGATAGCATGTTCAAAAGCAGAGACATTACTTTGCCAACAAAGGTCTGTCTAGTCAAGGCTATGGTTTTTCCAGTGGTCATGTATGGATGTGAGACTTGGACTGTGAAGAAAGCTGAGTGCCGAAGAATTGATGCTTTTGAAGTGTGGTGTTGGAGAAGACTCTTGAGAGTCCCTTGGACTGCAAGGAGATACAACCAGTCCATTCTAAAAGAGATCAGTCCTGGGTGTTCTTTGGAAGAAATGATGCTAAAGCTGAAACTCCAGTACTTTGGCCACCTCATGCGAAGAATTGACTCATTGGAAAAGACTCTGATGCTGGGAAGGATTAGGGGCAAGAGGAAAAGGGGACGACAGAGGATGAGATGGCTGGATGGCATCACCGACTCGATGGACGTGAGTTTGAGTGAACTCCGGGAATTGGTGATGGACAGGGAGGCCTGGCGTGCTGCAATTCTTGGGGTCGCAAAGAGTTGGACACGACTGAGTGACTGAACTGAACTGAACTGTAATTATTTACTAATATATATCTGTTTTCGTCATCATCACATTCTTAGTATATTCAGCAATTTTGAAGGAAATAACACATGTTATTTATCTTTGCTTATTTTTTAATATCTCTTCACAATTCTTCATGGAACATCAATCAGTGTTTTTGAATTTAATTGAATGCTTTCATATTTTCCTTCAAAAATGACCATGAAATTTCTTTAAATTCAAACCACAGAATAAAAATATAGAATGATTATATCAAGAATAAGATCTTACACTAAATATGCTCAAAACTATCTATTTTTTACTACTTTTGTAACATAGAAAACTTAAGGATAAAGGGAATTTCTTATTGATAAAACTTATTAATTAATAGTAATGGCATCTAATAATTACAGGACTTTTAATAAATTACTTCATCTGGTATCCACAAAGATCTTTCAGAAAAAAATACAACAGACTCTTTTATCTTCACTATATAGAAAAAGAAAAAAGCCTCAGGATTACTACTCAAGGTCATGGAAATAATGAGACCTAAACTGTATACTCAATTCTATGACATAATAGCCTGCTTAGCTTTTCTTCTATAATACAAGGACCATCACAGAAATATGATTATCAATTTGAAGATTGTTTTTCAGTAAAAAATTCAGTGTGTTACTTAATAAGTTACAGGTCCTCAAGTGAAAAGAATGAAAAATCTAAAATTTTAAAAACTCAATGAATCTACTTTGAGTATATTAGTACTTACTATGTATGTGACACATAAACTACTTCTTTATGTGATTAAATTACTTTAAAAGGTTTAACATGTTCTCTCTTAAGGAATACTTTTATGTAATTCTACAATAAGTTTGTAAAGCTTATTACAAAGAGTTTTGAGCTGCAAAAATTATTAGACCAAATTATATGAAGGAAATCTATGTAATAACATTAAATTTATTGCTGTTTATTTGGGGAATGGTAGCTATTCACTGGAATTTCATAAAAAAAGAAAATATATGACTGATTATTCCTATTAAAAGTTATGAAGTTTGGATATTTATGTCATGGCCTATGAAATGTGACAGGAAGTCAATATGTAGTGGTTAATTCTACTTTGCTTGAAGACTAGGAAAGAAACTCCATTTTTATCTATTTTTAAGAGTCAAGGTGATACATGACAAAATGCAATGTCAATATTTATGTAGATATGGAGAAACACAAATGTGAGAAAACATTCTCAAAATTTGTTAGTGCTTATAATTATATACTTAAGTAAAAAGTCATGTTTCTGTTCATAATCTGTCAAAATCTCTAAATGAATTTCTGTTGCACTATGAGTGCTGTCAACATTAAGAATAATAAAGTACTTCTTTATTGTCTGATATCAAATTATTCATGCTCATTTTTAACAATCCTTTTGTAATAAGTGCTAATTAAAACACATGGTGCTCCCTGACAATCAAACAGTCAGTCATTATCCTTTATTTTAGCTCATAAAGATAAGATACATAATCAGTTACTTCTTTTCAAACTAAATTTCAGGTACTATGCCAGTGGGTCAGCAGTAAAAAATTCACCTGCAATGCAGGAGACACAGGTTCAATCGCTGGGTCAGGAAGATACCTGGGGAAGGAAATGGGAACCCACTTCAATATTCTTGGCTGGAGAATTCCACAGACAGAAGAGCTTCAGTCTACAGGGTCGCAGAATTGGACACAATTGAGTGACTAAGCACAACACAGCAGCACATTTGATACAATTATTGAGGACATACATAAGATTATAAGACATTAATCAGACCTATGTTTTATCCAACTTAGTTCTGTCACTGGCATGACCATACACTGTGTAATCTAAACATGTATAATAGGAGTGCAATGCGTGTGGTCTTCCCTGGTGCCTCAGATGGTAAAGAACCCTCCTGCAATGCAGGAAACCTGGGTTTGCTCCCTGGGCTGGGAAGATCCCTTGGAGGAGGTCATGGCAACCCACTCCAATATTCTTGCCTGGAGAATCCCCATGGACAGAGGAGCCTAGCAGGCTATTGTCCATGGGGGTCACAGAATCAGACACCACTGAGCAACTAGTCATAGCACAGCACTCATGCTCAGCTGTGTCTGACACTTTGCAATCCCATGGACTATAGCCTGCCACACTCCTGTCTCCATGGCATTTTCCAAGAAAGAATACTGCAGTAGGTTGCCATTTCCTACTCCAGGGGAATCTTCCCAATCCAGGAATTAAACCTGTGTCTCCTGCATTGGCAGGAGGATTCTTTTACCACTGTGCCACCTGGGGAAGCCTGAAACATGTATAATACTACAGTTAAATTTTAAATTGCTTTGAGAATAAAGAAATACCTTTTTGGGAATGAAAGTTTAGGTCACTTTGGCCCTCTTACTAATGTTATTTGGAAAAGCTGAATAATTTATTTTAAAAAATGTGTAAAGATTTTGGGAAGCTGCTAAGTCAGTGCAGTGTTTAAGGATCAAGACTAGAAAGAGAAGCCTGAAACCCAGCTGTCTTCCTCTAGTTAATTGCAAAATTATTAGACTAGAATCTGAGAAACTGACCCACTGATTTGAAAATCTGTTTAAAAACATTTTCTTGGAAAAGTGAAATCTGAGACAAATTAGCAAGTAAAATATTATGGTCAATATATTTGGAAAGGAGGGCAAATAAGTAGATCTGAACAGAGAGAAAAGGTTAGTTGTAATGTAGTCCCTCCTAAGGTTAGTTGTAATGTAGACGACAGAGGATGAGACATCTGGATGGCAAACAAGCATATGAGATGATGAACCATCATGTATGGATGTGAGAGTTGGACTGTGAAGAAAGCTGAGTGCTGAAGAATTTATGCTTTTTTAAAAATTTAAATTTATTTATTTTAATTGGAGGCTGAGGTCTTAGTCAACTTCATGAAAAGCACTCAGATGGCATGACACAACATAATTGCTGCAAGATTGGGAAAATTCTAGGATTTTATATACCAATTTTACTAGTCATCGATACAAAGTATCAGTTTTTTCACTTGATCTGTATGTCCAATGCAATTCCAATCAAAATTCTAGAAAATTATTTTCTTAGTTTATTAGTCTGTTATGCTCAACAAATTAATTCTAAAGTTTATACAGAGAGGCAAAAGAATTAGAGCAGCCAAAATAACATTGAAGGAGAACAAAGTTGGAAGACTGATGTTGACATCAAAACTTACAGCAAAGCTACAGTAACCAAGACTGTGTGGTTTTGGTGAAAGAATCAATGTAACAGAGTAGAGACCAGAAACAGACTCCTATAAATACCGTCAACTATCTTTAAAGAACAAAGGCAATACAATGGGATAAAAAAAAGGCTGAAACAGTTGATCGTTAACATGGAAAAAAGTGAATCTAGACAGGATACTCACAATCTTCACCAGTTAAAATGTATTTTGAATCTAAATTCAAAAACACAAAACTAACTTTAAAACCTCTAGAGACAACCTAGATGACCTTGCACACAGTGATGCTTTTTAAAATGTAACAACAGAGACAATCTATGAAAGAAATAGTGACTTCATTAAAATTAAAGAAAAAAAATCTGCTCTGCAGAAAAGAATCAAACTAATTAGAAACAAACCACTGATTGAGTGAAAACATTTGAAAAAAAAAATAAGACATCTGATAAAAATTATTAAAATATACAAAGGACCCTTAAAACTCAGCAGTAAGAATGCAAGTAGCCTGATTAATAAATGGATCAAAGACTTTAATAGATAACTTACCAAAGAATATATACAGATGTCAAGCAAGCATATGAAATGATGAACCATCATGTATGGATGTGAGAGTTGGACTGTGAAGAAGCTGAGCGCCAAAGAATTGATGCTTTTTTTTTAATTTAAATTTATTTATTTTAATTGGAGGCTAATTACTTTACAATATTGTATTGGTTCTGCCACACATCGACATGCATCCTCTATGAGTGCACACATGTTCCCCATCCTGAACCCCCCACCACCAGCTCCATCCCCGTAACATCCCAATGGGTCATCCCAGTGCACCAGCCCCAAGCATCCTATATCTAACCTGGACTGGTGATTGGTTTCTTATATGATATTATACATGTTTCAGTGCCATTCCCCCAAATCGTCCCACCCTCTCCCTCTCCCACAGAGTCCAAAAGATTGTTCTATACATCTGTGTCTCTTTTGCTGTCTCGCATACAGGGTTATCTTTACCATCTTTCTAAATTCCATACATATGCGTTAGTATATTGTATTGGTGTTTTTCTTTCTGGCTTACTTCATTCTGTATAATAGGCTCCAGTTTCATCCACCTCATTAGAACTGATTCAAATGTATTCTTTTTAATGGCTGAGTGCTCTTGAACTGTGGTGTTGGAGAAGACTCTTGAGAGTCCCTTGGTCTGCAAGGAGATCCAACCAGTCCATTCTAAAGGAGATCAGTCCTGGGTGTTCTTTGGAAGGAATGATGCTAAAGCTGAAACTCCAGTACTTTGGCCACCTCATGTGAAGAGTTGACTCATTGGAAAAGACTCTGATGCTGGGAGGGATTGGGGGCAGGAGGAGAAGGGGATGACAGGGGATGAGATGGCTGGATGACATCACCGACTCTATGGATGTGAGTTTGAGGGAACTCCGGGAGTTGGTGATGGACAGGGAGGCCTGGTGTGCTGCGATTCATGGGGTCGCAAAGAGTCAGACATGACTGAGCGACTGAACTGAACTGAACTGAACTGATATTATATTATCAGCAAAATATTAATTAAAGGGATCATTAGATACCACCACACACATATCAGAAGGGCCAAAATCAGAAACACTGACAACACAAAACACTGGCAAGGATGGCAACAGAGATTTTTATTCATTGTTAGTACTAGTAGTGTTAGTCGCTTAGTCGTGTCCCACTCTTTGTGATCCCACGGACTGTAGCTAGCAGGCTCCTCTGTCCATGGGATTTTTCTAGGCAAGAATACTGGAGTGGATTGCCATTCCCTTTTCCAGAGGATCTTCCTGACCAAGGAATCAAATCAAGTCTCCTGCATAGCAGGCAGATTTTATTTTTACCGTTTGAGCTACAATGGGTTTATTATATTCATTGTTAGCGGGAATACAAAATTGTACAACTTCAGAAGACAGGTTTGCAATTTCTTACAAGCTAAACATACTTCTGTAATACTAAATAATTCATCAATGATTCTTGGTATTTACCCCATGATGTAAAAAATTTATGTAAACACAAAAACCCACACGAAGATATTTACAGCAGCTTTATTTGTAATTGCCAAATTTTCCAGATAGCATTTTGTTATTGATTTCTAGTTTATTTTATGATATGGAACATACTTTGCATGATATCTGTTTCTGTTGTTTTGCTCTATGGCCCAAAAATATGTTCTACATTGGAAAATGCTATATGTATAATTGAGAAGAATATATACTCTGTTCTTGTTGTATGGTGTATTTTATATTAAAAAATACAAAACTTCATTAAAAAATACTTTAATACTAAACTCTCACTAGGGATCTGAGCTTTCACCCAGTTTCAGTAGTAAGGTCAAAGACTGATCATATATCACCATGACAAATACAATAGTAATTTAAAAACTTGAAATATTGTGAGAATTAGCAAAATGTGATACAGAAACGTAGAGTGAGCAAATGCTGTTGGAAAAACCATACCTATGTGCTTGTTTGATGCTTGATTGCCACAGACTTTCAAATTGGAAAAACGGTGCACTATCTGTGAAGCTCAATAAAGCAAAGTGCAATAAAAGGAGGTATACCTGTACTGAAAATAGTTTTCTTCCATTTAAAATAACTTTCTCCTTCACTATACTCATTAAGTATTCTAAAGGTTAAGTCTTCATTAATTACAGAAATCTTCTCTGAATGTTAAATCTATAGT
The DNA here is from genome assembly GCF_000754665.1 of Bison bison bison. NCBI lineage: Eukaryota > Metazoa > Chordata > Mammalia > Artiodactyla > Bovidae > Bison > Bison bison. The sequence continues at coordinate 4,081,828 of NW_011494721.1, forward strand.
AATAATTGTCATCTTCTAATATCCATACAATTGTCCTGTACTTATTTTTTTTAATTTAATTTTATTTTTTAAACTTTACATAATTGTATTAGTTTTGCCAAACATCAAAATGAATCCACCACAGGTATACATGATGATCACAGATTATTTTAAGCAATTAAGATACTCAACTAACTCTCAAAAGAACTCTGTATTTGGAGATATATTTGAACTCCAACCTCTAGATACTAGGCCAGACTGAATGATTTAAAACCTTTCATTCATTTGCATTTTTTACAAATTCATTCAAAAATCTTATAATACATTACAAAGACATCCCTGTATTACTATAAACCCTTTGGACTACTCAGTGAATGTTTAAAATGTGTGGGCTAAAACAAAACTAGTACATCGTTTTCAAATGTTTTAGCTTTGAATCACCGTATGGATCTCAAAATTCTTAAGCAAAATGAGAAGACTGTTTCTAACACATATTAGAGTGCTGTATATTTTATTTCCTTCAGCAACCCTTATGTCAGTTTCACTTCCTAGCAAGAGCAAAGTCATCTCTGTTAGGATAAGCATTTGAACTGTCAGAATCTGAATGATTATACTGGACATAAGTAATTTTCGTGTCAAAAAGCTATTCTACTAAGTACCATCAACACCTATTACACATACTGTTGAGAAATGCGGTAAAGCCTTTCTAAATGCATAGATCAATATTCAATGCCAGTCATATATGTGATGAATGATAGCTCTTTAAATCTTGATGTTTGGAAGCTTAGCCTATCTCCCTTTATCCAGCAGGGAATATTGAGATAATACTTATAAGATAAGGCTTTATGTTCTCTAGTTATGCCTGAATACATTTAGTAAGTTATTCTTTGGTACAGTAGATATATGTAGAAATTGAAAAGGCAATTCATATTACATAGACTCTTGCTCTAAATATTTAAGGACACTTTAGATATAGCATAATTTAAAATTTCGGTATTTTCTTTTAGTACTTTCAAAAAAGTGTTATAAAATTATGCTTTGAGTTTTTAAGTAATGATTTCCATATAAATGATGCAAAACATTTCCATATAAACAAAAAAGGCAGGATTTCCCTGGTGCTACAATGAATAAGAATCTGCCTGCCAGTGCAGGGAACACAGGTTCAATCTCTGGTCCAGGAATGTCCCACATGCTGCAGAGCAACTGAGTCCACGTGCCACAACTGCTGAGTCTGCAATTAATTCAGTTAAAAAATTACTGAAGTCTGGGCACCTACAGCATGAGCTCCGCAATAAGAGAAGCCACCGCAGTGAGAAACCCACGCACTGCAACGAAGAGTAACTCCAACCCACCACAACTAGAGAAAGCCCGTATGCAGCAACAAAGATTGAGTATGACCAAAAAAATAAAGTAAGGCATATCTTGTCAATCAGGTAGGTGTAGGTATGGTAAGGGTTGGTTTACCTATAGCTTAGACTAGCTTTTCTTTTTAAAAGGATATGAATCTGTTAATTTTTCTTTCTCATAGTATCAATGTGAAGAAAATTCTATAAACTTAAGAAAACCTAAGACAATTAGGTTTCTTTGGCTAAAGACTAAATTTACTAGTATCCAAACTATATTTAATTTGGCAATTATCCTAAACAAAAGAAAACAGACCAACTATGCAATGTTTGTGATGTATATTCTGAAAGCTGTTTAGGTTAAACTTTTGCATTTTCATTTATCTGACTACACCATGGTCCAAGTGAAAATTAGCTTAGTAAGCAATTTGTAATGCTTTTATTTATGTTATAGTGCTATCAGCTCTCATAAATGCAGAATTCTGAACCAAAATATAATTACATCTAATAATAATTAAATTTGGAAATTGAGTAAGATGTTGCATATGAAATATTGTGTATAAAATCAGACACTGAATAAAAAATCATATGGTTATTTCATAGACAGAGCCTAGATTTCTTACTGCTTCTCATCACAAAATAGAAAACTTATTTTATATCATGTAAATACATATATAAGGATTTAAGGATACTGTCAAAAAGAACTGCACTGGATAGAGTTAAATAAAGAAGGATGATTTTATTCAAGACTACTGCAAATATAGAGTGAGACTATTGTAATAGAGAGGAAAGACTGAACTCAGCTCTACTGAAACAAAGAACAACACAGTTTTTAAACCCTGGGGTGAGCGAGTGCAAAAGAAAAAGTAGTGAAGAACATTAGGGCAAAGGTAGGTTAGTGTGGTTAGGCCATGTGCTTTTGCCAATCGGCACTCAGTGAATTTGGCTTCCCTGTTGGCTCAATGGTAAAGAATCCATTTGCCAATGCAGGAGATCTGGGCTCCATCTTTGATTCAGAAAGATCCCCTAGATAAGGAAATAGCAACCACTCCAGCATTCTTGCCAGGGAAATCCCATGGACAGAGGAACCTGGCAGGCTATAGTCCACAGGGTCACAAAGAGTCAGACGATTTAGTGACTAAACAACAACTTACTGAAGTTAGACCCCTGTCCTCACAAAGAGAATGGGAGGATTCTCTGTGTGAAAGTAAGAATCCTATCTTTCTTGATGGTTACATTTTAATGGAATAGCTCCCAGATCCTTGGCAATGACATTCCAGGATTATAAAACTTGCAAGAGACTGGGGAATTTATCTCCATTCAAGAAGGTGGGAAAGAATTTGCAGTAACACATTTTCTAAAGTAAAGCTTTAAGTAAAACGTGGCCAGAGCTAGAGTCAGAAAAAAACAAACAAACAAACAAAAAATTGTGTAAAGTTTATTCAAGCTGAGGAGGATGTTAAGGTCATCTTGATCAGTATTACATGAATTATTTTAGTTTATTACAAATACTTTATGAGTCTGAATACAAGGATATAGGCTAACATGATAAGTGTTTAATGATAACATTTGAGAAAAAAAGTATGACAAGTCAAAGAAAAAATAATTTATGTCCTGGAATACGTCATTCTGTATCCTACTCTTTTGTCACAGAGAATCACTATATATTGAATGGATGCTGCTGCTGATAGTAAATCACTTCAGTCATGTCCCACTCTGTGTGACCCCATAGACAGCAGCCCACTAAGCTCCTCTGCCCCTGGGATTCTCCAAGCAAGAACACTGGAGTGGGTTGCTGTTTCCTTCTCCAATGCATGCATGCATGCACGCTAAGTCACTTCAGTCGTGTCTGATTCTGTGTGACCCTATGGACAGCAGCTCACAAGGCTCCTCCATCCACGGGATTCTCTAGGCAAGAATACTTGAGTGCATTGCCATTTCCTTCTCCCTCAATGGATGCTACATTGATCAATTTGGTGATTTTGTTTGCTATTGCAAGAGGAAGTAGAGAATGCATAGGCTGAGTGGAATAGAATGTATTTGCCAGAAGACTATGGTCGATTATTACATATAATTCTGATTTGGTAAGTTAAATGCATTTATTACGTTCTTGACTAATATTCTATAAATCTTAGGAAAAGGACAAGTTCTTGTGTTATGTCAAACTGTTCCCTGCTTAGGATCAAAAGGGTAAAGGAAAATTATAGCTGATGAGACCTGAGGATTATGCTATTGGCACTACTTGGAGTGGAAAACAGCGTGTGGGTTTTTTAAATAGTGAGGTCAGAGGTTTCAATAAACAGGATATTTCAAGCCAAAATGCAGATATTACCAACTTAGGTGGTAGTATACAGGCTCTATGTTTGTCATCAGGGAGAAAGTTGAGGTAGTGAGCTAACTTTGTGGGTTTTCTCTTTCCTGCCTTGAGAAGGGACCTGTTTTAAAATCAGTATATTCAGGTCTCCATCAAGCCTTTTTTTTTTTTTTCCTGCTGTGTATCCATCAGTATTAAACAACTAGAAATCCTGATCACCACAGTCATTATGCAGATGAATGAGTAATAAGTAGGAGAAGAGTCTATCATCAAATTAGTGAGAAAACTATCAGCTTAGAATCCCTTAAAAACAATAGACTTTTTGTGTGTGTACTTACATTACTGTAACTATAGGAAAAAAAATAACAACAGTATGGCTTCTGTCTGCTTTCTCTTTCCAAACCTTTCTAATTGCATCTAGTAGGAAAAGAGAGGCACTTAGGTCATTGCTGCCTAGAAGAAACACAGTACCAAGTACCCTGTGTTCACATCTGTTCTTTGCAGTATAAACATCTGATCATGGTGCTCTTTATTATCTCACAGTTTCTGTGGTTCAAGGTCTGATTCAGGATCTGGACATGGTTTAGAAGAATCTCTCAGGGTTTCAAAAGGTGGAGAGCAAGGTGTCAGCCAGTTTGTGTTTTTATCTTTTAAGTTTAACCAGATTGATTTCAAGGTCACTTAAATAGAAAATTTATTTCCTTGAGGTTTTAGGACTGTGAGCTCTGACTTACTGCTGCATTATACCTGCTGGAATCTGCTGTCAGTATCTAGAGGTCAACCTCAGCTTCTAGAGGCCATCTGCAGTTCCTAGAGGCCTCTAACAATTTCTTCCCACATGAGGCATTCTCAACACAATCTCTTTGTTAAGTCAGCAAGGAAAATTTCTAGGCAACCTTGCTATAACAAGATAGAATCTTTTTTTTTTAATATAAATTTATTTATTTTAATTGGAGGTTAATTACTTTACAATATTGTATTGGTTTTGCCATACATCAACATGAATCTGCCACGGGTATACACGTGTTCCCCATCCTGAACCCTCCTCCCTCCCCGTACCATCCCTCTGGGTCGTCCCTGTGCACCAGACCCAAGCAACCAGTATCATGCATCAAACCTGGACTGTGATTAGTTTCTTATATGATATTATACATGTTTTCAATGCCATTCTCCCTAATCATCCCACCCTCTCCCTCTCCCACAGAGTCCAAAAGACTGTTCTATACATCTGTGTCTCTTTTACTGTCTCGTATACAGGGTTGTCATTACCGTCTTTCTAAATTCCATATATATGTGTTAGTATACTGTATTGGTGTTTTTCTTTCTGGCTTACTTCACTCTGTATAATCGGCTCCAGTTTCATCCAGCTCATTAGAACTGATTCAAATGTATTCTTTTTAATGGCTGAGTAATACTCCACTGTGTATATGTACCACAGCTTTCTTATCCATTCATCTGCTGATGGACATCTA
>NW_011494721.1:4087035-4096129 GCF_000754665.1 Bison bison bison
TATTATAAACAGTGCTGCAATGAACATTGGGGTACACGTGTCTCTTTCCCTTCTGGTTTCCTCAGTGTGTATGCCCAGCAGTGGGATTGCTGGATCATAAGGCAGTTCTATTTCCAGTTTTTTAAGGAGTCTCCACACTGTTCTCCATAGTGGCTGTACTAGTTTGCATTCCCACCAACAGTGTAAGAGAGTTCCCTTTTCTCCACACCCTCTCCAGAATTTATTGCTTGTAGACTTTTGGATCGCAGCCATTCTGACTGGCATGAAATGGTACTCCATAGTGGTTTTGATTTGCATTTCTCTGATAATGAGTGATGTTGAACATCTTTTCATGTGTTTGTTAGCCATCTGTATGTCTTCTTTGGAGAAATAGACAAGATAGGATCTTACATAACCCAATGTTATGAGAGTGATACCCCGACACCTTTGCCATATTCTACTCATTAAAAGCAATTCATCTCTCTGCCCATATCCAAAAGTGTTAGTCACTTGGTTGTGTCCAATTCTTTGTGACCTCATGGACTGTACCCTGCCAAGCTCCTCTGTTCATGGAATTCTCCACGCAAGAATACTGGAGTGGGTAGCCATTCCCTTCTCTAGAGGATCTTCCCAAATCAAGGATCGAACCTGAGTCACCTGCATTACTATCAGGTGATGGATTCTTTACTATCTGAGCCACCAGGGAAGCCTATATCCAAGGGAGATGATTATATAAAGCCATGAACACCAGGCATCAGGGATCACTGAAGGTCACCATAGAGTTTATCCTCCACAGAGACTGATACAAATAGAAATGCAAATCAAACAGCCAAGACAAACAAGGCCTAAAATGAAAACTACAGACAAGAAGGACCTAATTTGCTCTATGGAGAACAAATGAAACAAGCCATCATGAATAGTTACCTTTTAATAGTATAGTGTAAAAAGCAACTTCCCAAAATAAATAGTAATCTGGAATGACAAGAAGGGAGGTATGATATTCCATAAGGTAAACTTTATGAGTAATAATGCCAAGTTTGAACATAATGATATAACAAAATAGCTACCAGAAGTATCAGACAGATGGACATAAATACCAAGACATCATTAAAATGTAGGTCATACAGGATCATAGAAATAATTGATATTCAACTGATTTTGAATTACAAAAGTAGACATTTCATATAATTCAATCTAATACAAAAAGTTAAAATCCCAAGAGTGCACTAAGTTCTTCAATATTTTTCCATCAGATAGAGATAGATGTACGTTAGCAATTGTTAACATTCTGAAATCTTTTTGTGTGACAAGTACAATATCAAGGGAAATTTGTAGTCAGGTAGATACCCTGAATGAATGGAGAACATTGTATTCCCTCTGATTATAAGTCAATTTACTTGTTCAAATCTTTAGTCTTCTAAAGATAGTGAATAATAGTCTATGCAGTAGGTATGAGAGGATATGACCTTGGTAATGTGAGAAGATAAAGGAAGAGTTCAGTGTTTTGAATATGAATCAGGCAGAAGTAATGATTTTCAAAATGATTCCCAAGTACAACTACATTTCAGTATAAAATTAGATATAGAAGGAGCTCAAGTCAAGGAGCATGTGCACATTGTCAATAAATTGAAATTGTCAAAAATTCATTGAGTTACAAAATTGAGAGGAAAAATTCTGAGTTATCAAATCAAAATCGATGCATGACCCTCCTTCAGGGAAACAATATTGTCAAGTACAAAACTGAAGCAAATAAATGGAAAGACTTGGCCTTTTTAAAGGTCAAAAAATAACAAGCAACTCTAGACTAATTGATATTGGTGTGTTCATTGTAAATGACGGGAAATGGGGGAAGGAATCAATGATGAGCAGCCTGGGAGAAACTTCCAAAACAGATATGTCAGAAGAGATGGCAGGACTTATACAGTGAGCACTGAAAGAAACATAAAGGAGGAATAAGAATAGGGAAGCTTTGGCTGATTTCTTAGTACTTGGGTGTTTTCAGATTCCATGAAAAAACAGACTGTGGGAAAAAGAAGTAGAATTTTTATCTATAACAACTGAGGAAAAGGTTTTACTTCTTTTTACTCTAATTTATTGTGCATCAGCTACCTCTCAGACAAGAGTGAAATCATAATACCAAACCTCTATGAGAACCAGCAAAGAACATAACCAAGAAAGGGTAGGTAAAAGGGCGGTCAAGGGCTTTAGGATTAGTTAATCCAGGACAGGATCCTAGTCACAACAAAATTGTGTGAAATTTGGTAGCTATATAAAACTTTGATGTTCTAATTTCTCATATACTACATAATTCTCAGTTTTGTGATATAGTTAAATGAAGTGTGCGTGCATGCTCAGTTGCTCTGTTGTGTCTGACTCCTTATTACCCCCATTGACTGTAGCCCACCAGGCTCCTCTGTCGATGGATTTTGCAGGCAAGAATACTGGAGTATTGTTATTTCCTTCTCTAGGGGATCTTCCTGACCCAGGAATCAAACCTGCATCGCCTGGGACTCCTGCATTGGCAGGCTGATAGTTTACCACTGACCAACTGGGAAGCCCAACTGAAGTATAAATTAATTGATATTGATGATAACAAGTAAGTACTCAGGAAGTATTATTTTGTTTTTAGAATGACAGAAGATTTAAGAAAATTTCTATTGAACACCATTGAAGAGCCTGTGGTTGTACTTCGCTGATCATAAATATTCATATATACTGGATATATTAAATATAACTTTACTGTCAGGAGTTCAGTGTTAACAATTTAGAAACTTACATAAGTCCAGGTCTCAAGCTCTTCTATTTCTTATGTTAACCATGAAACTAGGTAGATAGATACAATAAATAAATCTAAAGTAGATGAAGAAAGCCCCGGTTTTAAAAGAGAACCACATGCACATATGTGCAGAAATATATTCCACAGTTTAGATATGTACAGTTGAAATTATCTTCACTCTATTAATTAAACAATTAATTGTTAGTTTTCACTGACAATATCTTGAGCAATTTAAGTTAACACAAGCATACCCAGTTCCTGAATTGTCAGTTTTAAGGGGAAGATGCATAATGCATATAGCAATTTGCTGTCTGTTTAGAGATGCCAGATGAAGACTATTTTTGAAAAGAAAAGTAAGAGAAATAATTTTTATCAAGCTATTCTCAGCTGTAAGTCTTGGAGATTTTATGAGAAAAATATTATTCTATAAAATAATAAAATGATACATAATTTAACTTGTCACATGAGAGTTAAAATAATGGGTAATTTTCCACTGAATATTAAAAATGCACACCCTAAGAGGGATTTTCAATATACCACTTTAGCAAATTCTGAAATCCATGTTCCAGTTTCTTTCTAATCATTTTCAGAAGTAATAATACAAACCAAGACTCCAGTTTTGAAGTCTAAGTCTGTAAATGAAATTGCTAGAACAATCAGTGAAATTTGCTAATTGCAAAACAAATGCATAAGATTTCAGATGTTCACCATTTTTGATGGAATCATCTATCAGTACCCTGAAGCAACTCTGAAAAATTAAAATACATATATGGGTATAGAAAGAATTACTGGTCTGAGATATTATTTTGATATTACTGTTAGAGTAGAAAAAAGTAAGTTCATGGTTTTCACATTTCAGAGTGCATCAAAATTAGTAATAATAACAGCAATAAGTATAGCTAACATACTGAATGCTTAATAGGTGACATGATATCTACTGAAATCAGCTGTACAATAGTCTAACTAGTTACTATTATTTTTATTTTTACAGATAAAGAGGTTATAAGTCTCTCACTTGAGACCAAAGACTTAGTCATCTGTATTTCCTATGTGATTCCCAGATGGCACTGACAAAAATCAAATTTTTAGAAGTTGCCCAAGTCATATTTTGTATGAAAAATTAAAGACATACTGTCACTAAAGCTTTTCCTCAAGACTTCTGTGTGAATTATGTCTACATACAAGAAATATCTCTGATTATGTTGTACTCTTATAAGTTCAATCAACTCATGATCTAAAAACTCTCTAATTCAATGGGTATTTTAAAGTTCTGAATATTTGTCAGGCTTTCAAGAAAAATGCTGAACATGCTTTAATTAGGAAATTCCAGGGACCTCTTTGCTTTCAAAAGACTAACCTTTTTTTTCTGAGCACAGTTTAATACAAGATATATATTTTGATCTGAAATATGATACATAATTCATGGGTTTTTTTTCAATTAACATAAGAAATGTGAAACTTTCACTCTGTAATTAATACAAGTCAGTATATCAACAAAACACATAAAAGTCCACATACACAAAATATTAGTCTATTAAAATTTAATCAACAAGAAGAGTAAAGTGTCATATATTAAAGTAACCAATAAAATTCTGTCCCACCAGATTCAGATAATTTAAAAGGTAGTCAGGCTTATTCTATAGCCCAAAGTTTAGCAGGTTTACTGCCTTGATCCTTAGTCCTTGAGAATATGAACTATTTAAACACCTTGGAGAAGGAAATGGTAACCCACTCCAGTATTCTTGCCTTGAAAATCCCATGGACAGAGGAACCTGGCAGGCTACAGTCCATGGGATTGCAAAAGAGTCAAACATGACTTAGGGACTAAACAACACCTTAAATATGTAGTATATTCTTCAGTCAAAGGAAAGTTGTGACCAACCTAGATAGCATATTAAAAAGCAGAGACATTACTTTGCCAACAGAGGTCCATCTAGTCAAGGCTATGGTTTTTCCAGTGGTCATGTATGGATGTGAGAGTTGGACTATAAAGAAACCTGAGGCTGAAGAACTGATAGTTTTGAACTGTGGTGTTGGAGAAGACTCTCAAGAGTCCCTTGGACTGCAAGGAGATCCAACCAGTCCATCCTAAAAGATATCAGTCCTGTGTGTTCATTGGAAGGACTGATGTTGAAGCTGAAACTCCAATCCTTTGGCCACCTGATGCAAAGAATTGACCCATTGGAAAAGACCCTGATGATGGGAAAGATTAAGGGCAAGAGGAAAAGGGGACGACAGAGGATGAGATGGCTGGATGGCATCACTGACTCAATGGACAAGGGTTTTAGTGAACTCCGGGAGTGGATGATGGACAGGGAGGCCTGGCGTGCTGCAGTTCATGGGGTCGCAAAGAGTCAGACACGACTAAGCGACTGAACTGATGCCTTACATCCTTACTCAGACATAGTCTACTGAGATTTTGACCTGCCAGTTAAAATTAGAAAAACATGAAACAAAATTATATTCAATTTTAGTTTCTAAATCTAATCTCTATCTCCTTTTATCTTCCTACTCCTTTTCTCTTTCTCTATCTCTTTCACACAAAATCACAAGGTAAAACTAAAGGAGGCTTCTAAAGGAGGCTTCAGTAGCTATTTAGGAACTTAGAAACAAATGCAAAAAGGAAGCAAGTAAGCATAAAGTAAAGTAATGCTCAAAATTCTCCAAGCCAGGCTTCAGCAATATGTGAACCGTGAACTTCCTGATGTTCAAGCTGGTTTTAGAAAAGACAGAGGAACCAGAGATCAGATTGCTAACATCCACTGGATCATAGAAAAAGCAAGAGAGTTCCAGAAAAAACATCTATTTCTGCTTTATTGACTATGCCAAAGCCTTTGAGTGTGTGGATCACAATAAACTGTGGAAAATTCTGAAAGAGTTGGGAATACCAGAACACCTGATCAGCCTCTTGAGAAATTTGTATGCAGGTTAGGAAGCAACAGTTAGAACTGGACATAGAACAACAGACTGGTTCCAAATAGGAAAAGGAGTTCATCAAAGCTGTATATTGTCATCCTGCTTATTTAACTTATATGCAGAGTACATCATGAGAAACGCTGGACTGGAAGAAACACAAGCTGGAATCAAGATTACCGGGAGAAATATCAATAACCTCAGATATGCAGATGACACCACTCTTATGGCAGAAAGTGAAGAGGAACTAAAAAACCTATTGATGAAAGTGAAAGTGGAGAGTGAAAAAGTTGGCTTAAAGCTCAACATTCAGAAAATGAAGATCATGGCATCCGGGCCCACCACTTCATGGGAAATAGATGGGGAAACAGTGGAAACAGTGTCAGACTTTATTTTTCTGGGCTCCAAAATCACTGCAGATGGTGATTGCAGCCATGAAATTAAAAGACGCTTACTCCTTGGAAGGAAAGTTATGACCAACCTAAATAGCATGTTCAAAAGCAGAGACATTACTTTGCCAACAAAGGTTCATCTAGTCAAGGCTATGGTTTTTCCTGTGGTCATGTATGGATGTGAGAGTTGGACTGTGAAGAAGGCTGAGCACTGAAGAATTGATGCTTTTGAACTGTGGTGTTGGAAAAGACTCTTGAGAGTCCCTTGGACTGCAAGGAGATCCAACCAGTCCATTCTGAAGGAGATCAGCCCTGGGATTTCTTTGGAAGGGATGATGCTAAAGCTGGAACTCCAGTACTTTGGCCACCTCATGTGAATAGTTGACTCATTGGAAAAGACTCTGATGCTGGGAGGGATTGGAGGCAGGAAGAGAAGGGGATGACAGAGGATGAGACAGCTGGATGGCATCACTGACTTGATGGACATGAGTCTCAGTGAACTCCGGGAGTTGGTGATGGACTTGGAGGCCTGACGTGCTGCGATTCATGGGGTCGCAAAGAGTGGGACTCGACTGAGCGACTGATCTGATCTGAAGCATAAAATTGTTTACAAAATTCAAGTCAATGTGGTTTTATGTCTTTATTTTCCATCACAATGTCATAATTACATTTATATATAACCTATATATGAAACTTTGCTGAAAAATAAATACATATGGCCAAAGTAATTTGAATTTTCAGAGGCAACCATAGTAATTAAAACCAAAGTTGATACAACTATCCACCATTTGTTGGAGTATCCAATGTTTGTTTCATGTCTGTATCAGTGGCTACTAAAATTCAAACAATTGTTAACCATTTCTTAACATTATTCTTCAGGCATCACAGCATGCCAAATTGAGTGCAAAGTGGTACATATTCAAGAGAGGATTTCATAATTGAAATTTTAAACTGAGCACACATTTTCAAGATAATTTTTATCTTTTATTACTTAAAAAAAATGTTATGGGAGTAAATGATAATACCACATAAACTTAAAGGGGCCTTCAAGAATATCTTCTGAGAAACCTTGAGCTTAGAGATTAGATTTGAGCTTATAACAAAGCTAGTGAGCTGTAGTGGTAACTAACACTTTAACATTTAGATCTCCAGACAAAGCTTTGTTGGAGTTACCCTCTTCCATATGCTTTTATCCCTCCTTTCTCTAAGGTTGAGAGCAGCAATAAAACATACGTGATCTGTTGCCTGGACAACTGCAGTGGTCTTCAAAAGTTATCTTTGGTTTGAGCCTTGATATACAGAAAATGGATTCAAAGGTATACTCTGAACTTCAATCTTCAGAGAGAATATGTGGGTAATTTAGGTTGGATTGTGTACTTATCCTTGACTAGACTATAGCTACCAGATAATGTCTATTGCTTATAAGAAAATGAGTTAACATGTACTCATATTTCACTTTGTGTAATATACTACTTTAATGATTTCTATGTTTCAGTCCACTTAAATATTATATAAATCAAAGAACTGGTGCTATTTTAATACCCCTAAAGAAAACTGTGATACAAACTAAAAATACTAAATGTCCATGCTCCCTTTATATCATTTCAAGGATACATTCTTGTGAAAAGATTCTGAATTTGAGGTTGACCTTTATTAAGGCCATGTCAATAAGACTAAGTAATTATAGTTACATCATAGGACACTTCTTCTCAAGCCCAATTCAGCCACCTCTGCAAAGGACATTATTAAATTATGTAGAAAATGGTCATTATTTCAGTGTCAATTACCTAGATGATTTAAAATTGAATAGACTCAGATTTAACCATTGTTTTAGGTGAGTGGTTGACATGAGATCATTCTGAAATCATATTTTTGCCCAACATCTTGTAGCTAATTGTGAAAGAATGGTTGAAGATGCTTTTTTGTTTATTTGTTTTTTTTTTCTTTTTAATGTTGGAAAATTCAAAATCTTGGAAAAGCAATTTATGAGAGATATATGTCAATAATAATCTATAGTTAAATAATGAAAAAAGTGTCTAATGGAGACACTATTTCAAATGAAGTTCAAACAAGGCAGAGAGAAACCCATGCATGTATGGTCACCTAATCTATGACAAAGGAGGCAAGGATATACAATAGAGAAAAGATTATGTCTTCAGTGAGCAGTGATCAGTAAACTGGACAGCTACATGTAAAAGAATGAAGTTAGAACACTACGTAACACCATACACAAAAGTAAACTCAAAATGGATTAAAGTTCTAAATAAAGGCCAGATACAACAAAATTCTTAGAGGAAAACAAAGGCAGAACACTCTCTGGCATATAATTTTAATGATATCTTTTTGGACTGACCTAGTGTAAGGAAAGTAAAAACAAAATAAACAAATAAAACCTAATTAAATTTAAAAGCCTTTCTACAGCAAAGGAAACAAACAAAAAAAAGACAACACACAGAATGGGACAAGGTATTTGCAAACAATTCAACTGACAATGGATTAATTTGCAAAATATACAAGCAACTCATTCAGTTCAATATATTAAAAAAAAAAAATCAGACAACCAAATCAAAAATTGGTTGAAGATCTAAATAGACATTTCTCCAAAGAAGTACACAAACAGCCAAAAAGCACATGAAAAGATGTTCAATATCACTCATTATTGGAGAAATGCAAATCAAAATCACAATAAGGTATCACCTCACACCAGTCAAAAGACAATAATCAAAAAATCTACAAACAATAAATGCTGTAGAGGGTGTTGAAAAAAGAGAACTCCCCTACTCTGTTGCTGGGAGTGTAAATTGGTACAATCATTATGGAAAACAGTATGGAGGTTCCTAAAAAAGGACATATATAGCTATCATATGATCCAGGAGTCCCATTTCTTGGTATATATCTGGCTGCTACTGCTGCTGCTAAGTCGCTTCAGTCGTGTCTGACTCTGTGGGACCCCATAGACGGCAGCCCACCAGAAGACCATAATTTGAAAAGACACATGTATCCTAATGTTCATTGTAGTACTATTTACAATAGC
>NW_011494721.1:4096229-4100589 GCF_000754665.1 Bison bison bison
ACTTTGGCCACCTCATGCAAAGAGTTGACTCATTGGAAAAGACTCTGATGCTGGGAGGGATTGGGGGCAGGAGGAGAAGGGGACGACAGAGGACGAATGGCTGGATGGCATCACCGACTTGACGGACTTGAGTTTGAGTGAACGCTGGGAGTTGGTGATGGACAGGGAAGCCTGGCGTGCTGCAATTCATGGGGTGGCAAGGAGTCGGACAAGACTGAGTGACTGAACTGAACTGAGCTGAAAGACTTGGAAATAACCTAAATTCCCATTGACAAAACAATGGATAAAGAAGATCTGGATATACAGAAATATTATTCAGCCATGAAAAAGGACAAAATAATGCCTTTTGCAGCAACATGTATGGACCCAGAGATTATCATACTAAATGAAGTAAGTCAGTTTTCTATATATAGGTCTTTAGTTTCTTTAGGTAGATATATTTCTAAGTATTTTATTCTTTTCATTGAAATGATGAATGGAATTGTTTCCTTAATTTCTTTGTATTTTCTCATTATTAGTGTATAGGAATGCAAGGGATTTCTGTGTGTTGATTTTATATCCTGCAACTTTACTATATTCATTGATTAGCTCTAGTAATTTTCTGGTGGAGTCTTTAGGGTTTTCTACGTAGAGGATCATGTCATCTGCAAACAGTGAGAGTTTTACTTTTTCTTTTCCAATTTGGATTCCTTTCATTTCTTTTTCTGCTTTGATTGCTATGGCCAAAATGTCCAAAACTATGTTGAATAGTAGTGATGAGAGTGGGCACCCTTGTCTTGTTCCTGACTTTAGGGGAAATGCTTTCGATTTTTCACCATTGAGGATAATGTTTGCTGTGGGTTTGTCATATATAGCTTTTATTATGTTGAGGTTATGTTCCTTCTATTCCTGCTTTCTGGAGAGTTTTTATCATAAATGGATGTTGAATTTTGTCAAAGGCTTTCTCTGCATCTATTGAGGTAATCATATGGCTTTTATTTTTCAATTTGTTAGTGTGGTGTATTACATTGATTGATTTGCAGATATTGAAGAAGCTTTGCATCCCTGGGATAAAGCCCACTTGGTCATGGTGTATGATCTTTTTAATGTGTTGTTGGATTCTGATTGGTAGAATTTTATTGAGGATTTTTGCATCTATGTTCATCAGTGATATTAGCCTGTAGTTTTCTTTTTTTTGTGGCATCTTTGTCAGGTTTTGGTATTACGGTGATGGTGGCCTTATAGAATGAGTTTGGAAGTTTACCTTTCTCTGCATTTTTCTGGAAGAGTTTGAGTAGGATAGGTGTCAGCTCTTCTCTAAATTTTTGGTAGAATTCAGCTGTGAAGCTGTCTGGACCTGGGCTTTTATTTGCTGGAAGATTTCTGATTACAGTTTCAATTTCCGTGCTTGTGATGGGTTTGTTAAGATTGTCTATTTCTTCCTGGTTCAGTTTTGGAAAGTTGTACTTTTCTAAGAATTTGTCCATTTCTTCCACATTGTCCATTTTATTGCATATAACTGCTGATAGTAGTCTCTTATGACCCTTTGTATTTGTGTGTTGTCTGTTGTGATCGCTCCATTTTCATTTCTAATTTTATTGCTTTGATTTTTCTCCCTTTGTTTCTTGATGAGTCTGGCTAATGGTTTGTCAGTTTTATTTATCCTTTCAAAGAATCAGCTTTTGGCTTTGCTGATTTTTGCTATGATCTCCTTTGTTTCTTTTGCATTTATTTCTGCCCTAATTTTTAATATTTCTTTCCTTCTACTAATGCTGGGGTTCTTAATTTCTTCCTTTTCCAGTTGCTTTAGGTGTAGAGTTAGGTTATTGGAAGAATCAATATAGTGAAAATGAGTATACTACCCAAAGCAATCTATAGATTCAATGCAATCCCTATCAAGCTACCAACGGTATTTTTCACAGAGCTAGAACAAATAATTTCACAATTTGTATGGAAATACAAGAAACCTCTAATAGCCAAAGCAATATTGAAAAAGAAGAATGGAACTGGAGGAATCAACCTGCCTGACTTCAGGTTCTACAAAGCCACAGTCATCAAGACAGTATGGTACTGGCACAAAGACAGAAATATAGATCAATGGAACAAAATAGAAAGCCCAGAGATAAATCCACGCACCTATAGACACCTTATCTTTGACAAAGGAGGCAAGACTATACAATGGATTAAAGACAATCTCTTTAACAAGTGGTGCTGGGAAAACTGGTCAACCACTTGTAAAAGAATGAAACTAGAACACTTTCTAACACCATACACAAAAAATAAACTCAAAATGGATTAAAGATCTAAACATAAGACCAGAAACTATAAAACTCTTAGAGGAGAACATAGGCAAAACACTCTCCGACATACATCACAGCAGGATCCTCTATGACCCACCTCCCAGAATATTGGAAATAAAAGCAAAAATAAACAAATTGGATCTAATCAAAATTAAAAGCTTCTGCACAACAAAAGAAACTATAAGCAAGGTGAAAAGACAGCCTTCAGAATGGGAGAAAATAATAACAAATGAAGCAACTGACAAACAACTAATCTCAAAGATATACAAGCAACACCTGCAGCTCAACTCCAGAAAAATAAACGACCCAATCAAAAAATGGGCCAAAGAACTAAATAGACATTTCTCCAAAGAAGACATACAGATGGCTAACAAACACATGAAAAGATGCTCAACATCACTCATTATCAGAGAAATGCAAATCAAAACCACAATGAGGTACCATTTCACACCAGTCAGAATGGCTGCGATCCAAAAGTCTACAAGCAATAAATGCTGGAGAGGGTGTGGAGAAAAGGGAACCCTCTTACACCGTTGGTGGGAATGCAAACTAGTACAACCAATATGGAGAACAGTGTGGAGATTCCTTAAAAAACTGGAAATAGAACTGCTTATGATCCAGCAATCCCACTGCTGGGCATACATACTGAGGAAACCAGAAGGGAAAGAGACACGTGTACACCAATGTTCATCGCAGCACTGTTTATAATAGCCAGGACATGGAAGCAACCTAGATGTCCATCAGCAGATGAATGGATAAGAAAGCTGTGGTACATATACACAATGGAGTATTACTCAGCTATTAAAAAGAATACATTTAAGTCAGTTTTAATGAGGTAGTTGAAACTGGAGCCTATTATACAGAGTGAAGTAAGCCAGAAAGAAAAACACCAATACAGTATCAGATCACTTCAGATCAGTCGCTAAGTCATGTCTGACTCTTCGTGACCCCATGAGTCTCAGCACGCCAGGCCTCCCTGTCCATCACCAACTCCCAGGGTTCACTCAGACTCACGTCCATCGAGTCAGTGATGCCATCCAGCCATCTTATCCTCTGTCTTCCCCTTCTTTTCTTGTCCCCAATCCCTCCCAGCATCAGTCTTTTCCAATGAGTCAACTCTTCGCATGAGGTGGCCAAAGTACTGGAGTTTCAGCTTTAGCATCATCCCTTCCAAAGAAATCCTAGGGCTGATCTCCTTCAGAATGGACTTGTTGGATCTCCTTGCAGTCCAAGGGACTCTCAAGAGTCTTCTCCAACACCACAGTTCAAAAGCATCAGTTCTTCAGCGCTCAGCCTTCTTCACAGTTCAACTGTCACATCCATACGTGACTACTGGAAAAACCATAGCCTTGACTAGATGAACCTTTGTTGGCAGAGTAATGTCCCTGCTTTTGAATATGCTATCTACGTTGGTCATAACTTTCCTTCCAAGGAGTAAGCGTCTTTTAATTTCATGGCTGCAGTCACCATCTGTAGTGATTTTGGAGCCCAGAAAAATAAAGTCTGACACTGTTTCCCCATCTATTTCCCATGAAGTGATGGGACCGGATGCCATGATCTTCATTTTCTGAATGTTGAGCTTTAAGACAACTTTTTTACTCTCCACTTTCACTTTCATCAAGAAGCTTTTTAGTTCCTCTTCACTTTCTGCCATAAACGTGGTGTCATCTGCATATCTGAGGTTATTGATATTTCTCCCAGCAATCTTGATTCCACCTGTGCTTCTTCCAGCCCAGCATTTCTCATGATGTATTGTGCATATAAGTTAAATAAACAGGGTGACAATATTCAGCCTTGACAAACTCCTTTTGCTATTTGGAACCAGTCTGTTGTTCCATGTCCAGTTCTAACTGTTGCTTCCTGACCTGCATACAAATTTCTCAAGAGGCTGATCAGGTGGTCTGGTATTCCCATCTCTTTCAGAATTTTCCACAGTTTCTTGTGATCCACACAGTCAAAGGCTTTGGCATAGTCAATAAAACAGAAATATATGTTTTTCTGGAACTCTCTTGCTTTTTCCATGATCCAGCGGATGTTGGCAATTTGATCTCTGGTTCCTCTGCCTTTTCTAAAACCAGCTT
>NW_011494721.1:4100965-4107774 GCF_000754665.1 Bison bison bison
GTGTATTCTTGCCATCTCTTCTTAATATCTTCTGCTTCTGTTAGGTCCATACCATTTCTGTCCTTTATCGAGCCCATCTTTGCATGAAATGTTCCTTTGGTATCTCTGATTTTCTTGAAGAGATCCCTAGTCTTTCCCATTCTGTTGTTTTCCTCTATTTCTTTGCATTGATCGCTGAAGAAGGCTTTCTTATCTCTTCTTGCTATTATTTGGAACCCTGCATTCAGATGTTTATATCTTTCCTTTTCTCCTTTGCTTTTCACTTCTCTTCTTTTCACAGCTATTCGTAAGGCCTCCCCAGACAGCCATTTTGCTTTTTTGCATTTCTTTTCCATGGGGATGGTCTTGATCTCTGTATCCTGTACAATGTCACAAACCTTAGTCCATAGTTCATCAGGCACTCTATCTACCAGATCTAGGCCCTTAAATCTATTACTAACGCATATATATGGAATTTAGAAAGATGGTAACGACAACCCTGTATCCGAGACAGCAAAAGAGACACAGATGTATTGAACAGTCTTTTGGACTCTGTGGGAGAGAGAGGGGGGGATGATTTGGGAGAATGGCATTGAAACATGTATAATATCATATAAGAAACGAATCACTAGTCCAGGTTCGAAGAAGGATACAGGAAGCTTGGGGCTGGTGCACTGGGACGACCCAGAGGGATGGTATGGGGAGGGAGGTGGGAGGGGTGTTCAGGATGGGGAACACGTGTACACCTGTGGCGGATGCATGTTAATGCATGGCAAAACCAATACAATATTGTAAAGTAAAAAAAAATAATAATAATAATAATAAATGAAGTAAGTCTGACAGAAAACCAAATATCAAATGAGATCTAATAAAAATGACACAAATGAACTTATTTACAAAACAGACACAAACTCAAAGATTTTGAAATCAAACACAGCTGCCAAACGGGAAACTTGGGGAGACAAATTAGGAGATTGGAATTAACATATATACTGCCTGCCTGCCAAGTCGCTTCAGTCGTGTCCAATTCTGTGTGACCCCATAGACGGCAGCCCACCAGGCTCCCCCATCCCTGGGATTCTCCAGGCAAGAACACTGGAGTGGGTTGCCATTTCCTTCTCCAATGCGTCAAAGTGAAGTCGCTCAGTTTCGACCCCATGGACTGCAGCCCACCAGGCTCCTCTGTCCATGGGATTTTCCAGGCAAGAGTACTGGAGTTGGGTGCCATTGCCTTCTCTGAACATATATACACTACTATATAAAAATATATAACTAATAAGGACCTACTGTATATTACAGTGTGTGGGTGTGTGTGTGTGTGGGTGTGTTTATGTATATTCAGTCACTCAGTTGTGTCCACCCACTTTTTGCAACCCTATGGACTGTAGCCTGACAGGCTCCTCTGTCCATGGAATTTTCTAGGCAAGAATACTGGGGTGGGTTGCCATTTTCTCCTTCAGGGGATCTTTCCAACCCAGGGATCAAATCCATGTCTCTTGTGGCTCCTGCATTATAGGTGGATTCTTTACTGTTGAGCCGTCATGGAAACCCAGAACTCTAGCCCATAGCACCAGGAAATTCTGCTCAATATTCTGTGATAACTCATATGGGAAGGAATCTGATAAATAATGTATATGTGTGTATATATATATGTATATAAATAGATTCACTTTGTTGTACATCTGAAACTAACAAAACATAGTATATCAACTGAACACAATATAATAAATCAATTGTATGCCGATTAAAAAAAAAGTGTATGAACTTTCCAATGCCTCTTCTCTTGGATGGTTCATGATAAAGAGTAGTGATCTGTGGTGAACCAGATGGGTGGGATAGATGGGTGTCCTAGATGAGGGGGAGGGGGTCCAAGAGGGCATAGCTATAAGTATACAAATAGCTGATTCACTAGCACAGCATTGTAAACCAACTATACTCCTAGATTTTTTCTTTTTCTTTAAAGCAGGCAGTAATATATAATACTATAATTTTACTGTTTTGTCTCTGAAGCATGGGATTGACAGTAAATGAGCAACAAGCAACTATTCTTCTTTATCATAATGTAGACTCTACTTTGCTAAAGATTATCATTTTCACATGTGAGATTCTTGATGGATACTGTTGTTAGCATCTCATACACCATTTATGATCTTACCTTTTAAATCAACATCATAGGTGAGGAATTTCTACTCTAATTTGTATATATTCTTGTTCTATTAAAGCAAAATTTGTAGGTCAAATTCTCCTGAACTGATAAAGATGGGGTGGGGAGAGTCTTAGATGACTCTTACTCAAGTTGATAAAAAAAAAACACTTATTACAATGAAACTAAATTCAGGGATTTCATCTTAAGCACATACGCCTACTGCAACAAAATAAGCCAAGTGAAGAAAACTGTGACACACTTAGAAGACAATAGAAAACATCTGAGACATTTTCCAACATTACGAATTCCAAGAACTGGTTCTTATTATAGATGTTACTTCTAAAGTATTTTTATTTGGCTTAGGCATAGTTTTAATGAGGTAAGAAAAGGTATTAATTAATCTGGATTTACTAACAGTGACTAGTAAAAAATGTTTTAAGGTACAGTATTTGCATTTTCAGTTACCATTAGTATTTAAAGAGAATTTTGTTATTATTTTTAAACTGATTCCAAAGTTTTTCTTTCTGCTTTCAGATATAGCTATTTAAACAGAATGATATATCTCTACATCTTATAATTAAATGATGATTTTATAAATTACTCATGTACATCTTATTTCTAAAGTTTCATTTGCTTATAGTCATTTTAGCATTAATCCATGAATCGTCTTCCTATTCACTTTTATGTACATCTAACCTAACTTTTGGAGAAGGAAATGGCAACTCATTCCAGTATTCTTGCCTGGAAAATTTCATTGGAGGCTACTACAGTTCAAGGGGTCACAAAGAGTTGGATGTGACTGAGCACAATCTGACTTTTAAGAATGGAGATATGTACTTAAAATATTAACATTGAACTAATCATGAGCCCCTAATAATTTTACACTGGAAATGTACCCTGTCTTATAGGATCAGAGGCAACATGGAACAATCTGTGTGCTTGTGAACTGGTAATACTGAGATGTCTCTGAACCTGCTCAGGTTCCTCACCTTGGCTACCACTACCCTGGTCTAGAAATAACAATACGTGTTTCAGAGTAATATCATTAAGATTAAGAAATGTATGTGAAAGTGTCCAGTCCATTATCTGGCATAGTGGATACTCAATAATTTTTAGTTAAATGCATCTACAAAAGCCAAATTTTGCTATGAAGAAGAGGTCTCAATTTCTTGAAGCATGGGCAGGGTTGAAGGGATACTTCTGGGCAAAAATAATGAAGATTCAGAGAATAGCACTGAAAGGGGAAATTTTTAAGATTTAAATCTACTCTTGAACTGGAGTAGAGCAGTTCAAAGGCAGATTTTGGCCTACCACTGAATGGTGTGATGACATAAGTGTCTCTCTTTATGTGCACAAATTCCAATGCCATGCCCTACTGTTGGAGATATGTAATATAGCAAAGAACTTGTGGATAGTACTACTTTTAAAATGATCTATATTGAAGTATAATGTATACAGAATAAAATTCACCAAGTTTAATTTTAGAGTTAGATGAGTTCTGGGAAATGTACATTTCACATAAATACCACCACAATCATAAAACTGAATATTTCCATCACCCAAAAAATTTCTTGATATTTCTCTGCAATCAGACCTCTACATTCCATCCCAACCTGAAGCCTCTTAGCAACTATTGACATGATTTCTGTCACTAGAGTTTTGACTCTTCTGCTACTGCTGCTAAGTCACTTCAGTCGTGTCCGACTCTGTGTGACCCCAGAGACGGCAGCCCACCAGGCTCCCCCATCCCTGGGATTCTCCAGGCAAGAACACTGGAGTGGGTTGCCATTTCCTTCTCCAATGCATGAAAGTGAAAAGTGAAAGTGAAGTTGCTCAGTCGTGTCCGACTCTTAGCGACCCCATGGACTGTAGCCTTTCAGGCTCCTCCATCCATGGGATTTTCCAGGCAAGAGTACTGGAGTGGGGTGCCATTGCCTTCTCTGTTTGACTCTTCTAGAATATTCATATAAATGGAATTACACAGTATGCAGTTTGTGTGTGTGTGTGTGTGTGTGTGTGCCTGGCTTTTGTCATTTAACATGTTTTTTGTCCATCCTTTTTGTTATCAATAGGTTGTTCCCTTAAACTACAGAGTAGAATTTATTGATACAACTGTCCTAACTTTCTGGTTTATTTTCAGGAGGTTTTCTCTATTATGAATAAAGCTACTATGAACATTTAAGTACAATTCTTTGTGTGGACATTATTTTTATTTCTTTTGGATGAATACATAGAAATGTGATTGCTAGGTCCAGTATTAATTTTATGCTAAAATAATTTGCCAAAATTCTTTCCAAAGTATATGAAGCAATTTTGTTTCAACCAGCATCAGAGTTCTGTTAGCCTCATCTTCTGACTCTTGTGTTTTTACTGTGTCTTTAATTATAGCTAATTGAGGGGACATACAGGGGTAACTATTTCCAGTTCCCCAAAGCTTTATAATATTAAACATGTTTGCAATTGCTCACTTTTCATTCTTCTTTCTTTTTTCCTTGCATTAAATACCCATGAAAAGCATCTGTCCAGTTTTTGAGGATTATTTTATTTTCAAATATTTAGGTTTGGAGAATTCTTTATATATTCTGGACATAAGTCTTCCTCAGAATCATGCTTTGCAAAATATTCTGCCTGTTTTTGGTTTGTTATCTGATTTTTTTCAAAGCATCCTTTGAAAAACAAAAGTTTTAAATGTTTCAGAAGTCCAATTTATTCTTTTACGTTGTATTATTTTGTTTAATATTATAAACCTTTGCTAAAAATAAAGTTCACATAGATTTTTCTGTTTTCTAGTTTTAGTTCTTAATTTAGTGTTCTTGAGTCATTTTTATTTATTGTTGTGTATGTGAGAGGTAAAGGTATAAGTTTCTTTTTTTCTTTACATGTGTACATCCATTTTTCTAATACCACAAGCATAAAAACTACATTTTTCCCTATTGAATCACCTTGGCAGCTTTGTCAAAATATCAATTGATCACAAGCATGTGAATCTCTTTATTTTATGCCATTGATCTTGATGTCTGTCTTTATTACAAACATAATGCTGTCTTCATTATTTTATGGTAAATATACTTCATTTATCTTAGTCTTACTTTTTGTAATTACTTTGCTTATTCTCAGTTCCTTTCAGTTTTCATATACATTCTAGAACAAATCAATTTATATGAAATATTTTGCTAAGATCATGATTGGAATCATTTTGCTTTTATAGTTCAATATATAATTTATCTTAACAATATGGTATTTTCTAGTCCATGAACATGCTCATCTTCCATTTATTATGATCATACTTTTTTGTCAGCAGAATCTTTTAAATAGTGTTGAGGGTACAGTATTGAACATATTTTGTGAAATTTATCTTTAATTGTTCCATAATTTGGTGATACTTAATGACTTTTTCAAATGCAATGCCCAATTGTTTCCTGTTAAAATGTGTGTGTGTGTGTGCCTAAATACTACCCTGTCAAACTATTACTTTTTGTTATAGATTCCTTAAGATTTTCTTCTAAATGAAGAGATTATGTATCATCTGATGTTTCACAGATTCGAACTGATAGAAGCTAAAGTATTTTTTCAAGGTTTCTGTATAAAAGTAACTGAATGTTTAAGTGAACAAATATTTTTTTCATCTCTTACTTTCCATAGCAAATATTGGTCAAATAACTAGTTCCTTATCAAATAGCTAAAGAGTAAGAAAGCTGGAAGAGAAACTTTAAAATCAGTTCGCTTGACTCCAAAGTTTTGGTAATTTTATTTGCAAATTTTCTTTACATTATAAAATCACTATGCTTAAAAGCTTCTGCACATCAAAGGAAACCATTAGCAAGGTGAAAAGACAGCCTTCAGAATGGGAGAAAATAATAGCAAATGAAGCAACTGACAAACAACTAATCTCAAAAATATACAAGCAACTCCTACAGCTCAACTCCAGAAAAATAAACGACCCAATCAAAAAATGGGCCAAAGAACTAAATAGACACTTCTCCAAAGAAGACATACAGATGGCTAACAAACACATGAAAAGATGCTCAACATCACTCATTATCAGAGAAATGCAAATCAAAACCACTATGAGGTACCATTTCACACCAGTCAGAATGGCTGCGATCCAAAAGTCTACAAATAATAAATGTTGGAGAGGGTGTGGAGAAAAGGGAACCATCTTACACTGTTGGTGGGAATGCAAACTAGTACAGCTACTATGGAGAACAGTGTGGCAATTCCTTAAAAAACTGGAAATAGAACTGCCTTATGATCCAGCAATCCCACTGCTGGGCATACACACTGAGGAAACCAGAAGGGAAAGAGACACGTGTACCCCAATGTTCATCGCAGCACTGTTTATAATAGCCAGGACATGGAAGCAACCTAGATGTCCATCAGCAGATGAATGGATAAGAAAGCTGTGGTACATACATACAATGGAGTATTACTCAGCCATTAAAAAGAATTCATTTGAATCAGTTCTAATGAGGTGGATGAAACTGGAGCCTATTATACAGAGTGAAGTAAGCCAGAAGGAAAAACATAAATACAGTATACTAACGCATATATATGGAATTTAGAAAGATGATAACAATAACCCTGTGTTCGAGACAGCAAAAGAGACACTGATGTATGGAACAGTCTTATGGACTCTGTGGGAGAGGGAGAGGGTGGGAAGATTTGGGAGAATGGCATTGAAACA
>NW_011494721.1:4107874-4121392 GCF_000754665.1 Bison bison bison
AGTGCACTGGGACGACCCAGAGGGATGGTATGGGGAGGGAGGAGGGAGGAGGGTTCAGGATGGGGAGCACATGTATACCTGTGATGGATTCATTTTGATATTTGGCAAAACTAATACAATTATGTAAAGTTTAAAAAAAAACTAAAAAAAAAAAAAAATTAGAGAAATAGCAAGTTAAATCCTCCCCAGAAGAGGATGGAGAAAATAAAATAAATAAATAAATAAAAAATAAAATCACTATGCTGTTCAACCAAGCCTGAAGAAAGAAAGTATGTCAAGATTTGAAGTAATTAAGGTTAACTTGGTAATGCTTATGGAAATATTTATTAGTTTGCTGGTTTTACTGGTATTTCAATTAAATGTGATAGCAATACAAAATTAGTTTTCTTTTTTACTTTAGTTTTATGATGTATGAAAACTATAGAGATTAACTCATTTTGAAAATAATCCCTGAAGCTTTAAAGTGCTATTTTTAAATAATCAACCATCTCCTCATTTTGTCACCTTTGTATCAAAACATTTCTAATGCTAAGCTAATCAAATAATTATAATGTTTTGTTATACATGTGTTCATCTATAAACCCATATAAAAAATTAAAAGCAGAATTATGATGTATTTTAACTATGAAAATTTTATATCCAGACAGTAAAAACTTGAACAAACTCACATACAAATGCACCCCTTATTTTGGGTTGCAACAATTACATTATTAAAATGTACCTTTAATATTATAATACATACTTAATTATCTAAAAAGAACTATGTATTCTTTCTCATTAAATCTACATAAAATCCTGTAAGATACAAAGAGGTGAAGTGACTTACCTAAGACTAAAGAGAATGGAAGTCTTCCGTTTTATGGCAGGTGCTTTCATTCATTCTCTGTCTCATTCCTTCTTTGGAAAAAAATCAACGATTTCAGTGAAAGAAATGTTTCTATTCCCTGGATAGTCTTGAAAAAAATATGTCTGCATAACTGTTCATGTATTTATTCTTTCTAAATCCTTACCAAAACATTTTTAGATAGTAACATGCTGATTAGTGTTGTAATGTTAAATATATCACAAACATGTTAATATTAACTGGAGAATGTATCATTAGCATGCTGTTCTACAAAATGCAAAGTTCAATATTAATCAAGAAAAGATTATACTACTAGCACCAAGATTATTATTAAAGTAAAAAAAATGTTATAAATAATAACTGAGATTTGAAACCTACTGCAAAAACAATGTGTTTGAGCTCATGGACTGTCTCTTATGAAAAAATGAGTATATATTTGAAAGACATAATTATTAACCGATTAGGATGAGGTCTTCAAGAAGCATGAATGGGCATAAGATGATCATCAAAATGACTTCTAAGAAAGGTGGAGTCCTCTTCATGTGAAAGTGCCTGAGAGCTGTCCTCTGGAGGTAATTTTCTCAGAACAATGGAAGGCACACAAAGGATCACTAACTGAGGTCTGGTTGCTCTATTCTTTACCTAACATTATTCATGATTAAGAAATATTTTACAAATATGGTTTTGAAGAGGCTGCATATTCATCCTGGAGGAATATGCCCTTTTTCCAGAACCTAAAGATCAGCACTGAGACAACCCTATCATGATTTGTGAGGAACCTCATGAGGCATCTTCATATTTCATAGATGCCTCCTGAATACAGCCTGGAGCTGGTGCAGTGTGTCCTCAAAAATGGCAGCCTTCCAAGTCACATGGCAAATAGATTAGAGGAGTATTCCCAAAGCATGTTGTACACAATCTTACCAGAACTCAAAAGAAGTTGATAAAATACTATGCATCTTTTAACTGTTGGATATTCAAGATGAAATATATCACCCCCTCTTTTTTTAGAGGGCTTCTCAGGGGGCTCCGTGTTAAAGAATCTCCTGCTAAGCAGGAGAGGTGCATTGGGTCCCTGGGTCAGGAAGACCTGCTGGAGAAGGAAATGACACTCACTCCAGTATTCTTGCCTGGGAAATCTCACGGTCAGAGGAGCCTGACGGGCTACAGTCCATAGGGCTGCAAAGAGTTGAATATGACTTAGCATTTAAACAACAACAAAACCTTTTTTAGAGGCGTTATCCCAGAGTGCTCACATCCTATGTATTACACTGATCATGAAAGATAGTAGAAAAGCTTATCTTCCAATCACTGCTATGCAGGTGCCTTTCCAGTGTATCAGGAATATTTGCAGATTGTCAGGTCTTATTAACACAATGTCATCAAGATAGTGCATCAGTAGATGTTCTGTCAAAATGTCAATATGAGAAAATTTTACACAAACTATATAGAGACAGAAAGCAGGGAGAGTCAACTCTGCCCCAGAGCAAAACTAAAAATGATTACTACAGTCTGATGTTCTTTCTTGATGGGATTGAAAAGAAGGAATTCACCAGATCAACAGCTGAATAAAAAATTCTGGAGGCTGTAAACACGTTGTAGAAAAGATACTACATCAAGTGAGGCAGTGCAAATTGGGACCACAACTTATTTTTAAGTTTAACTTAATTATCTTCTGCTGTAATTCATCAGGATTTTGCATCAGTAATTTTGATAAAATAAAAGCAAATATGATGGGCAGCATCCGTGCTGCATTCTTTAAGTCTGTATATTATGAGCGGTTCTAATTTCTGTCACTGCATCTGTGATAAAATGTTGTTTCAGTTTCATTAATCTGCCAAAGGAGAGAAGCTTTAAAGACCTCCATTTGCCTTTTCCTCAATTATTGTTCTTGTTGTTGTTCTTGAAAAATATGTTCCCTGCATAGGCCAGGGAACCCATTGTTAATCTTCTGCTAACTTTGTTGTTGTTCAGTCACTCAGACGTGTCTGACTCTTTGTGACCCCATGGACTGCAGCACGTCAGGCTTCGTTGTCCTTCACCATACCCCATGGTTTGCTCAAATTCGTGTCCATTGAGTCGATAATGCCATCCAATCATCTCATCCTCTGCCGCCCCTTTCTCCTACTGCTCTCAATCTTTCCCAGCATGCTGGGAAATATATAGGATGTGAGCATTCTGGGATAACTCCTCTAAAAAAGGTTTGTTGTTGTTTAAACACTGTCATATTCAACTCTTTGCAGCCCTATGGACTGTAGCCCATCAGGCTCCTCTGACCAAGGGATTTCCCAGGCAAGAATACTGCCTTCTCCAGTGGGTCTTCCTGACCAAGGGATCTAATGCACCTCTCCTGCTTAGCAGGAGATTCTTTAACACGGAGCCACCTGGGAAGCCCTCTATAAAAAGAGAGGGCGATATATTTCATCTTGAATCTCCAACAGTTAAAAGAGGCACAGTATTTTATCAGCTTCTTTGAATTATGATAAGATTGTATACAACATGCTTTGGGAATACTCCTCTAATCTATTTGCCATGTGACTCGGAAGGTTGCCATTTTTGAGAACACACTGCACCAGCTCAAGGCTGTATTCAGGAGGCATCTATGAAATATGAAGATGCCTCATGAGGTTCCTCACAAATCATGATAGGGTTGTCTCAGTGCTGATCTTTAGGTTCTGTAAAAAGGGCATATCCCTCCAGGATAAATATGCAGCCTCTTCAAAACCATATTTCTAAAATATTTCTTAATCATGAATAATGTTGGGTAAAGAATAGAGCAACCAGATGTCAGTTAGTGATCTTTTGTGTCCCTTCCATTGTTCTGAGAAAATTGCCTGCAGAGGACAGCTCTAAGGCACATATTAAGAGGACTCCACCTTTCTTAGAAGTCATTTTGACAATCATCTTATGCCCATTCATCCCCAGAGGTGGATGGTCATTTGTTGAGTAACTATATCCAGAGTAAAGATATCTTTCAAGGGCTGTTGGATATAGTCTAGGGAGAGAACTAATATCAAGAGACTCTAAATACTGTCATGTGTGTGTGTTAGTCGCTCAGTCATGTCTGACTCTGTGATCCCATGGACTGTGACCTATCTGGCTCCTCTGTCCATGGGATTTTCCAGACAAGAATACTCGAGTATTCCTTGTCAAATGACATTTCCTTTCTCCAGGGATCTTTGTGACCCAGGGATCCAACCCTTGTATCCTTCATCTCTTGTTGTGTAGGTAGATTCTTTACCTGCTGAGCCATCAGGGAAGCCCCCAAATATTGTCATACTTCCCCTCTTACAGTGAGATTATACAGAAACACTGTGATTAGGATAAGGACTTGGTCCAGGTCCAAGACCATTTCATAAGAATTCTGTAAGTTTAGATGCTATCGATGGCTATTTCACCTATTCCTTTACTCCGGATATAGTTACTGGACAAATGACCACCCACCTCTGGGAAATAGCTACTCTTTATATTTGCTGTAACATTACAAGTTTCTTCCTCAAGAGAACACAGTCTCTTCCTTTGAAATTCTCTGATTTTTAATTTTCTCTTTCTTATAAACCCATTCAACATACAGAGTAGCTTAGCCATCATTTTAAGCATCTACTTTGCTACTCAAAGTGTGGGGCCTGGGACCAAATGCCTTTTTATCATCTAGAAGACTTGTTAGGTCACTTAAACTTACTGAATCAGAAATCTGCATTTTTATCAACATGCTTAGGCATTCCTTAAGTATATTAAAGTTTGTGACATGCCAGTTTCACACAAATATTGGTCATGTGTGTTAACTAATATTTCAAGTTCTATCATTTTTATCTCTAAAATAAGATACAAAGTTAGCTAAGGATAAGAGCTTAAAAAACGTTTTTATGCTCTGAAAAAAATGCCTTAAAATAAAAAGTTACTGAATTAAGAACTTAATTAATGATTTTCAGTTACATGCTATTAATGTATGGAACCTATCATAGTGGAATTTTAATTCATAAATTATGGATTCATGCACTCAAAGTCTCCTTTTTTCACAGAAATTGGCACTTTCTGTTGCCTATACATTATGGATTCTACAATGTACCAAGCTTACTCACAGGATGTTCCACTAATACAAGATATAACTGTAAACAGAGAAATATAACTATAGTTCTATGACTAAGAGTACTTGAAGTAGAAGATTCTTTGCTCAGAAAGTAATGATTGAAGTACATTTTGAAACACAAAAACCAACTACCAATTATATAAAATAACAGTCTTATCTACTTAATGATATGGCAAATTAGATGGAGATTCTTGCATCCCTTGAGTTCAATTAAATCAGTTGACTTGTTTTGTGCTTTTAAATTGTAAGATAACTTTTGTTTAACAACATTCAACCACATTTTCCAAATAAATCATTGAGCATTTTTTTTGAGACTCTACGTGTTGTAAACCAAAGATTTTTTATTCATTATTATCCTCAAAACGGCTTAATTGGAGAATAAACTGTGTATTGTGTTCCAAAAATAGAATTATAGAATAAACTGATACTCTATATTAAACAGTGGTACACTATATCACATATATGCAAACAAATGTAAATGTAAACATATCTATATCTAGGAATACATAAATAGGGATACATGTGATATGGAGATAGATATAGCCACCTATACACAAAGACATAGATATAAAAATAGATATAGTTGGTATATTTAATGTCTCTCTGTTACAAAAGTTTTAACTTGATTATCATTATTGAAGTTACAAGTCAATTCTCCTCATTTGACTCAGAGAGATACTGAGGTGCATAGGGGTGAATTACCAGTTGCTGCTGCTGCTAAGTCTCTTCAGTTGTGTCCAACTCTGTGCGACCCCATAGATGGCAGCCCACCAGGCTCCCCTGTCCCTGGGATTCTCCAGGCAAGAACAATGGAGTGGGGTGCCATTGCCTTCTCCAGAATTACCTCTTAGGAAAACATTAAGCCAGTAGCAGAATCAAATCTAAATTGGTCTTCTCAATACCTAGCACATGAAAGTGAAAAGAGAAAGTGAAGTCTATCAGTCATGTATGACTCTTAGCGACCCCATGGACTGCAGCCTACCAGGCTCCTCCGTCCATGGGATTTTCCAGGCAAGAGTACTGGAGTGGGGTGCCATTGCCTTCTCCAGAATTACCTCTTAGGAAAACATTAAGCCAGTAGCAGAATCAAATCTAAATTGGTCTTCTCAATACCTAGCACGGTAATCCTTTCTGAGGTTTCCTTTTTATTCAGGAACTTTCTATTATGGCTCTTTACATTGCTTAATTAACATATATTTTAAAAGTCTGAAAAAGAAAGTATGTGCTACTGATAAAACATGGACTCATTTTAATGTCAAATAATCAAATACTTTTTGCAGTGTTCTCTGCTTTTAACAGCCCAGTGGGATTCATTCTGCCACATTATTCTTCAAAGTAATAAGTGTCCTAATTGCATGTGAAATGTTACACTGCATTAGTATGAAGGCATAATCAATAAGTGGCCAGTTCATTCAGTATTTTGAAGACTCTGCAGAATGGAAGGTCATGCCTGATGAGAATACAATAGCAAGAGTGTCACCAAGTGATTCCAGTGATTCCACAGTAATTAGAGTATTACTTTTACTTAGATGCAGTGCTTACCTTGCTTACTACCTAAGGTAAAATTTAATATCAAACTCTTCTTGCTTTAAATATTTTATCATCATTCCAATTCCTAATTGAAATGTAAAATCAGTACCTCACTATAAATGTCCTTGAAGTGTAGTCCATTTTGAGTCTATGAGAGCATACCTTTCAACAAGTGATGTAGTTAAGCACAACTTAAGAGGCATACAGTCAAATTTCTAAGAATTTTTTCAATAAAAAAAATTCAGCAGAATGATGAGTTCAGTATGATAGGTCACAATGAATACTGCAGCCAACAAATTTAAAAAGCAATAGCAATAATAATAATAATGATAATAAAAAACAGTAACAGTTATTCAGTTCAGTTCAGTTCAGTCACTCAGTCGTGTCTGACTCTGCGACCCCATGAATCACAGCACACCAGGCCTCCCTGTCCATCACCAACTCCCGGAGTTCACCCAAACCCATGTCCATCAAGTCAGTGATGCCATCCAACCATCTCATACTCTGTCGTGCCCTTCTCCTTCTGCCTCGAATCCTTCCCAGCAGCAGAGTCTTTTCTAATGAGACAACCCTTCACATGAGGTGGGCAAAGTATTGGAGTTTCAGCCTCAGCATCAGTTCTTCCAATGAACACCCAGGACTGGTCTCCTTTAGGATGAATTGGTTGGATCTCCTTGCAGTCCAAGGGACTCTCAAGAGTCTTCTCCAACACCACAGTTTAAAAGCATCAATTCTTCGGTGCTCAGCTTTCTTCACAGTCCAGCTCTCACATCCATACATGACCACAGGAAAAACCATAGCCTTGACTAGACGAACCTTTGTTGGCAAAGTAATGTCTCTGCTTTTTGAATATGCTATCTATGTTGGTCATAACTTTCCTTCCAAGGAGTAAGCGTCTTTTAATTTCATGGCTGCAGTCACCATCTGCAGTGATTTTGGAGCCCCAAAATAAAGTCTGACACTGTTTCCACTGTTTCCCCATCTATTTCCCATGAAGTGATGGGACCAGATGCCATGATCTTCGTTTTCTGAATGTTGAGCTTTAAGCCAACTTTTTCACTCTCCACTTTCACTTTCATCAAGAGGCTTTTTAGTTCCTCTTCACGTTCTGCCATAAGGATGGTGTCATCTGCATATCTGAGGTTATTGAGATTTCTCCCAGCAATCTGATTCCAGCTTGTGCTTCTCCCAGCCCAGAGTTTCTCATGATGTACTCAGCATAGACGTTAAATAAGCAGGGTGAAAATACACAGCCTTGACATACTCCTTTTCCTATTTGGAACCAGTCTGTTGTTCCATGTCTAGTTCTAACTGTTGCTTCCTGACCTGCATATAGGTTTCTCAAGAGGCAGGTCAGGTGGTCTGGTATGCCCATCTCTTTCAGAATATTCCACAGTTTATTGTGATCCACACAGTCAAAGGCTTTGGCATAGTCAATAAAGCAGAAATAGATGTTTTTCTGGAACTCTTTTGCTTTTTTGATGATCTAGCAGATGTTGGCAATTTGATCTATAACAATAATATAGTAATAATAATAAAAGATATCATTCCATTGCATTAACAAGCTTTTCCCCCTGGACACTGCAATTTCAATTTTATAAATATGCAAACTGAAAACTTAAATAATTTGCTTAGTATCATTCAACTGTATGAATGTTAACAATTTGAACTCATTTATTTTCAAGAAAAGTGTTCTGTATTTATGTCAAATCTGAGAACAATGGTTCCTGCTCACAAAGCTTCTATTACCTAGTGATGGATGGAATAGACAGTCAACAACACAACAAGCAACATTTAGCAGAATACATAAATGTTTCAGTTCAGTTGCTCAGTTGTGTCCTACTCTTTGAGACTTTCACCAAAACAGTAAGTGAACTCTATAGAGTCACATTTAAATTTGACTTTAGTAAATGCAGCTAAATATCCCCAGATAAGGTAATATTTTACCTTAGATTTACATGGTGATTTCTTATGGACAAACAAAAAAAAGTTGACTTTATTTCCATGATACTGAAGTTTATGAGGAACAACAAATCAAGAATGACCCTGGCATGTCTGAGTATTATCAAGCAATTTGGTACCTACAAAACACAAAATACATAAAGAACAGGAGAAGAGGGTTCAGTATTTAGACATAAGATTATAAAAAGTCATTAGAATAAAACTTATGAAGTACTCAACTTGCCATGCTAAGACATTTTAAAATTTTTCTACTAGCAATAAAAAGAAATATAAAAAATGAACACTGAGATTTCTCTGGGAATGGTGTAAGGTGAAATGGCATGCAGAGTGACTGAAACCC
The DNA here is from genome assembly GCF_000754665.1 of Bison bison bison. Lineage (NCBI taxonomy): Eukaryota > Metazoa > Chordata > Mammalia > Artiodactyla > Bovidae > Bison > Bison bison. Next base: position 4,116,641 of record NW_011494721.1, read on the forward strand.
AAGGGTGTAATTTTGGAGAATATTTTAAGGGTTTAACTGCAGTGAGATACCCCTCTCCACTTATGCATATATCTAATGAGTAAGTGTGCATCCAGAATCATTCCATAAACTGTATGGTTAATATTATTTATGATAATGGAATCCATTTTGATATTACTCTATAGCCTAAAATTAATCTCATTTATGCATGCAAAGATGGGCTCGATAAAGGACAGAAATGATATGAACCTAACAGAAGCAGAAGATATTAAGAAGAAATGGCAAGATTACATGGAAGAACTGTACAAAAAAGATCTTCAAGACCCAGATAATCATCATGGTGTGATCACTCACCTAGAGCCAGACATCCTGGAATGGGAAGTCAAGTGGGCCTTATAAAGCATCACTATGAACAAAGCTAGTGGAGGTGATGGAATTCCAGTTGAGCTATTTTAAATCCTAAAAGATGATGCTGTGAAAGTGTTGCACTCAGTGTGCCAGCAAATTTGGAAAACTCAGCAGTGGCCACAGGACTGGGAAAGGTCAGTTTTCATTCCAATCCCAAAGGAAGGCAATGCCAAAGAATGCTCAAACTACCGCACAATTGCACTCATCTCACATGCTAGTAAAGTAATGCTCAAAATTCTCCAAGCCAGGCTTCAGCAATATGTGAACTGTGAACTTCCTGATGTTCAAACTGGTTTTAGAAAAGGCAGAGGAACCAGAGATCAAATTGCCAGCATCCTCTAGATCACTGAAAAAGCAAGAGAGTTCCAGAAAAACATCTATTTCTGCCAAAGCCTTTGACTGTGTGGATCCCAATAAACTGTGGAATATTCTGAAAGATATGGGCATACCAGACCACCTGACTCGCCTCTTGAGAAACCTATATGAGGGTCAGGAAGACTGGTTCCAAGTACGAAAAGGAGTACGTCAAGGCTGTGTATTGTCACCCTGCTTATTTAACTTATACGCAGAGTACATAATGAGAAACGCTGGGCTGGAAGAAGCACAAGCTGGAATCAAGATTGCCGGGAGAAATATCAATAACCTCAGATATGCAGATGACACCACCCTTATGGCAGAAAGTGAAGAGGAACTAAAAAGCCTCTTGATGAAAGTAAAAGTGGAGAGTGAAAAAGTTGGCTTAAAGCTCAGCATTCAGAAAACGCAGATCATGGCATCCGGTCCCATCACTTCATGGGAAATAGATGGGGAAACAGTGGAAACAGTGTCAGACTTTCTTTTTGGGGGATCCAAAATCACTGCAGATGGTGATTGCAGCCATGAAATTAAAAGACACTTCTTGGAAGCAAAGTTATGACCAACCTAGATAGCATATTCAAAAACAGAGACAGTACTTTGCCTACAAAGGTCCGTCTAGTCAAGGCTATGGTGTTTCCAGTGGTCATGTATGGATGTGAGAGTTGGACTGTGAAGAAGCTGAGTGCCAAAGAATTGATGCTTTTGAACTGTGGTGTTGGAGAAGACTCTTGAGAGTCCCTTGGACTGCAAGGAGATCCAACCAATCCATCCTAAAGGAGACCAGTCCTGGGTGTTCATTGGAAGGACTGATGCTGAGGCTGAAACTCCAATACTTTGCCCACCTCATGTGAAGAGTTGACTCACTGGAAAAGACTGATGCTGAGAAGCATTGGGGGCAGGAGGAGAAGGGCACGACAGAGGATGAGATGTCTGGATGGCATCACTGACTCAATGCAAATAGTTTGGGTGAACTCCGGGAGTTGATAACGGACAGGGAGGCCTGGTGTGCTGCGATTTATGGGGTCGCAAAGAGTGGTACAAGACTGAGTGACTGAACTGAACTAAACTGATGTATGCTCAGTCATGTCCGATTCTCTGCAGCCCCATGGACTGTAGCCTGCCAGGCTCCACTCCCCATGGAATTTTCCAGGCAAGAATACTGGAGTAGGTTGCCATGCTCTACTCCATGGGATCTTCTGGACCCAAGGATCAAACCCACATCTCTTTGCATCTCTTGCATTTGCAGGCAGATTCTTCACCACTTGCACGACCTGGGAAGTCCAAATGTTAAAGTAATCTCACATACAACTATATTCAACCTGGGGTGTGGGGGACATGGAAAAAGCAATACAGGTATTTTACCAGTATTCTGAAGTACAGAAAAAGTATTGTATTAGAAAATATAATGTAAAATATAATATTGTATTAGAAATATGAAAATACCTGCTCAGATTCATAAAGCAATTACTGGAGAAAACTAAATGAAACCTTGAGCCTCCTGACCCTATTCATCATCTTATGGTAAGTTCTAAGTAACAAAGATACAAGATATCACATTTTAATCTGCATTTATAAATACCAATATTTAATTTGATATTATTTATAAAGCACTGAATAGAGTGATACTTTGTATGTGTCTGCTTATTACAATTAGAAAACCATAGTACTAATAACTAATACTTATATTTTGCTAGTACAAATGAATCATTGATAAGGAAGAAGAGCTACCTATTCCTTAATGAAATCTCAAACCTCGCAGAGAACAGAGAAATTAATGTAATAATTACTAAAATCATAATTCCTGTTTACCTACTAATTAATTTTAAAAACCATAGTAATTTACATATTTAATTTATATCCCTTCATCCACAATGCAACAGAACACATTCAGGTAAAATGTCTTGAATTAAATGTTATAAACTACTTAAAATCTTGTCAAAAGTAAGAGTCCAGTTCTTATCATCTCTTTTGGACACAGTCTGCTAGCAAGATTTTTGGAAATATACTTCAAAAGCTCTGAAATCAAAGTTTTGCTGGGAAGTAAAGACGGCTTATGAAAGAAAAAGAAGAAGATGAAGGACTTACAACTCAGCTCCCCCACATAACTTCACAAAAGAAAATCAAGGAGATTTTTCTGTCAAAGGGAATATATGGGGTTCAATCATGATAAAGCTTTCAAAAGTATATCTAGACACACCTAGATCAAAATGACACGTGGCTGAGCATTGAACACTGTAGAGTCTCCAATTTTTTTACACATGGATATATAGAAAAATGAAAATTCTCAGCAACTTGGAAAATGAAAGACTGGCAAATAAATAGAATTGGAGAGGGAATCTCTTTTTAATGATAAGATATTAAAGCATCCAAAGCTGAGAAACCGAACTGAAATTGAAATTATAGCACATGCTATAATTGCTTAATGAGAAGACATCAAGGAAAAAGCTAGAAAGTCATTTCATTCTTATGTCCATTATCTAACATCCACTGACCCACAAACTTGGGGCACAGAATGCTCAGTAAAGATGGCAGGAGTTACTTCCTCACCTGGAGAATTGTCTTATAAGAGGTACCCTGCTTTCAACCTCTGAAATTCTATATTTTCCATATCACAGTATATTTTTAAAGTAGGCTAAGTAGTTGTAAATATCACAAGTCAAAAGCTGAAATTGGGAACTGACTGGTGGTAGCATTGTGCATTTAGAGATGTCAAGTCATGAAAAAGCGTAGAATGAAGACTTGTGTACCACAAAAGCTTTAGCAACTTGAAAACCAGGCAAACAGAATAAAAATAAGACACCGTGGAAAATTTAAAAAAAAAAGAAAAAAGTGCTAAAATCAAGAAATGTGCTAGAAATCTGGTATTTCTTGAGTTTACTTCCAGCTAGAGAACTGAAAAGTTTTTTAAGCCTTTTTAGGAGGTTGAATGGTGAACAGATGCTTCCTACTCCACATTATTGGATAATCACTGTAGTCTTTTCTAATAGGTAAAAAAGAATATGTGGGGTCAATGTATAACATCTAGGATAATCATGAAAAAGCTGGTTAATATTAAAAGGCAAGAAAAAATTAAATATTCAATAGAAGAAATAAGGAAAAATGTCATGGAAATGACAAATCTCTTCAAATTTATACTAAAAAATAAAGAACAGAATTAATCGAATCCAATTAACAACAAAAGAAACAAACAAAAAACCAATAAAGCACTAGAACAACTCACAGGTGTTGAGCATGTTTGAGGAATAGTTCTTAGAATGGAAAAGAAAAGACAAAGAAGTCAGCATTATGAATGAGAGAATATTATTACAGATAATTGGGAACAAAAATCCAACATGTGCATACTGAAATAACAAATCATATGATACAGAAATTAAGCTACTTGTGTACAGGAGAGATCCATACAGTCAGGCAAAAACAATAACAACAGCAAATATGCAGGTAATTTCTAATATTAATATCTAAACTTATAAATATCAGTAAGTTTATTGGCTACTAAAATGCAGTAATCAACTATATAAAATGCTCAGAGTTTTAAAGCAAAATTACTACCCTTAAACAACGTCTCCCTTGAAACTTGTAATAATATAAATACATCCTTGAGGTGTAATGCACAGCATAGTGATTATAGCCAATCATATTGTATTATAAAATTCAAATTTTCTAAGAGACTGGAATTTAACTGTTCTCACAATCCAAACAGTTATAATTATTTGTTAGAGCTGTTAGCTAACACAATAGTGATAAACTTATTGCTATGTACATGTATCAAATCAAAATATTTCACATCTTAAATTTATACAATATTTCATGTGCATTCAGTTCAGTTCAGTTCAGTCGCTCAGTCGTGTCTGACTCCTTGCGACCCCATCAATCACAGCACGCCAGGCCTCCCTGTCCATCACCATCTCCCGGAGTTCACTCAAATTCACGTCCATCGAGTCAGTGATGCCATCCAGCCATCTCATCCTCTGTCGTCCCCTTCTCCTCCTGCCCCCAATCCCTGTCTCT
>NW_011494721.1:4121492-4125793 GCF_000754665.1 Bison bison bison
TTCTCCTCCTGCCCCCAATCCCTCCCAGCATCAGAGTCTTTTCCAATGAGTCAACTCTTCGCATGAGGTGGCCAAAGTACTGGAGTTTCAGCTTTAGCATCATTCCTTCCAAAGAACACTCAGGTTATATCTGAATAAAAAAATAATAAAATTATAAAAAATAAAATTAAATTAAATTAAAAAAAAGAAAACGAAAAAAAAAATAAAATTATTAGACATGCAATGAAACAGAAAACTGTGCCCCACCTTTAGAGGGAAAACTAATAAATAAAATATTAATTTCAAGAAGGCTCATATTTTGAATTTAGCAGTAAGACTTCAAGGAGGCTAATATAAACATGCTACAACACAAGAATGAGGCACAATAAATAAATAGTAAACTTACTGGAAAAGGAGTTTAAAAAGTACTTGCAACATGCATTACTGTATATGTATAAAATACTAAAAAAAAAAAAACAAAAAACACAAAATTCTACTGGAATTAACTAAGTGGATTTAGTAAATAAGTAGACTAGGAAATCAATTTATAGCAACTAATTTATACATACCAGAAGTAAGTAGTGCAACATATAATACATTTAACTGTTTTTAACCATTCATCATATTACTAAAAGAAAATAGAATATTTTTAGCAAAGATCTGCAAGTCCTATACAGTAAAATCTACAAAATACTATTGAATAATTAAAGCAGGCTTGGGCAAAGGGCTAACCATCCTGCTTTCATGATTTGTAAGGCTCAGATGTGTTAAAGAGGTAATTCTCCCCAAAGTGATTTATACATTTAATGTTATCCCAAACACAATCTCATCAGACTTTTTATAGACACTCACTAGCTTATTCTCAATTCATATACATAAAAACTGACATTAAAAAGCCAATATAAATTTTAAAATAAAAAAATAATAAAGTTAAGGACTTGCAGTACATTATTGTTATACTATGATCAGGGCAGTATAGTATTGCTACAAGTACATACAGTAATTGTGTAAGTTATTGGAATGAAAAGAGTCTTCGCATGGGCTCAGACAGCAACCCACGCATACACGGATTCAACTTAATTTCTTTAAAATGCCAAAGTAATTCAGTGTGAAAAGTATGGTCTTCCCAACAAAAGACAAACATGACACAAACAAAAAGTAAGAGCTAAAATCAGAAACTTCTAAAAGAAACCTTGGGGAAAATACATGTGACCTTTGGTTAGCAAATATTTCTTTGATAAGACACAAAATACACAAATCTTAGAAAAAATGATAAACTAAACTTTGTAAAAATTAATAAGTTTTCGCCAGCTGAGGACACTATTCAGAAAATGAAGAGAGGGACAGATTAATAGATTTTCTTTCTTCTGACACGGCCAGGTTCTCTGTTCTGAAGTGTGGCCGGCGCTGCACACACCTTTCCCCAGGAAATACTAGGGGGTGAAACTGCCTGCGTGATGTGCATGCGCTCAGCACACCAGGCGACCGGGGCCGTGGCATGCTAGGGGGATTCTGGGATCACAGTTTTCCCATAAATGCTGCCCCTCACTCCCACTCCTCCCATATTTGGTTCCCAGCATAGGCAGGCAGGGTTCCTCTGTGGCCTCCTGATGGGGAAATGCTGCGGATTTGCACCCCGACAGCTTGGAGCCTCGCTGACCTCCAAGCCGCATGGCTGGCCTCACCTGGACACCCAGTGCCAGTCGGCCCAGTGGCTCCTGTTCCTGCTCAGCAGCTTTTTTGGCCGGGCTCAGCCACTCCAGCTGCTCCAAGCGCTCCAGTTCTTCATGACATTTGGACATGCGGGTTCAACTACTTGAGCATCATCTTGGAGAGGTGCCTGAGAAGGAGCAGCGTGAGGTGTGTCCAGGATGCCAGGGCTTTTTTATTACTGGTTGGGGTCTGTGTCCTGGGACCACTGGGCATCCTGAACCATAGTTTACCTGCAGGGAAGAAGTGGCGATGGCTTCTGCAGTAACCCTGTCCACCCCCGGCTACCCCAGAATGGAGCACTGCACTGAAGGGTTACCAGGCCAGAGGAGGCAAGCTCAGGGGAGCACACACCTCCTATCCACCCTTGTTATGTGGCGGCCCCTCCACATGTCCTGATGCAGAGGCACCTCAAGGGGCAGATGCTGCAGACCCCTGGGTGGTTAGGGGAGGAGGTGGGACTAGTGGGTCCCAGGAAGAGCAGGGATAGGGTGCCATTTCTTTCTGCTGCTTGGCAACCAAATACGTGCCAATCCAAGCTAAGCTTCCTCCTGGACAAGGTCTCTTTTGTAAACTTTTTCCCATGGTAACTACAGGATTGGTTCCTATCCTATTTCCAGAAGGGCCTGAGGGTCAGGGATAGCACCCAGAAACCCCCTACTCCAATGGGGCTGGGTTTGCATTCACCCGGTCCTGTCAGCTGGCCTGGGAAACATCAACCCTCTGTGAACCATGCTGCACTGAATTCTTCCTTTACCACAACCTGCTTGTCTGCTTCTCAAAATCTACAGCCATCGCTTCTCATGTTTTATGCTGAGCCTAGGCAGCAGCACCAGGCCATGATGTACAGGAAATGGTACAGGAAATGGGGGATGGTACAGGAAAGCATGGTCTAGCTAGGAACTTAAGAACCTACAGCCTTTTCCTAGTTAAACCTAAGAGCTGTTCTGGGAAGCAGTCCTGCGGGAGATATAGCTGTCCCCTATCCTGTGCTGTCTAGCCTTGCCCTACCAGTGTCAGCAACACTGTCTTTTCCTCTCATATCAGTGCTGCAGAGCATGTCCTGATCACCCCCCATTCCTGGAAGTGGAGTCAATGTCTGGGACCCCAGTTAAATCTGTCTCCAACATTTCCCACATGCACTTCCCTTGCCCGGTCCCCCTGACACATGCTTCACTATAAATATTACTTCCTTTCCAGAAATTCCAAGGAAGCAAGACCCACTTATTTACCAGGGATCCATTTTAGGTTGGAAGGCAAGTCTCAACTCCTCCAGGGAGGCACACTGTGGTCACCCTGGCCAGGAACTAAACCAGGCCCAGAGACTCTGGCCCTGCTGGGAGGAGCTTGGGAAGTAGAAGGCATCTGTTAATCAGCACCTAAAACGTGTAGCCGCCTTGGGTGCTGGTGCTGGGAGGCAGAGTTAGGGCTCTACACTTTACACTTGTAGCACTGTCCAGGCATCAGGTTGACCTGCACTTCTTGTGCAGAGAATATGTGTGGAGCCTTGCTCAGTATCAGATGCAGGGACTCTTACCCACCCCTCTCCAGCCTTTCCCCCAGGTGTATCCATCTACCAACTCAGCCACCCCTCTGTGAACCCGGCAAATCATTCAATCTATCAAAGCCTCTAAGCCCGTTTTTTCACCTGTAAAATGGATAAATATAGGGGAGTCATGTAGGTCAGCCCCTGGCCCTGATGCCTATAGTCTCAATAATTAATGCTTATTTCAGGAGCTACAGAATGGTAAAACATACCCAGCCAGTGCTCAATGCACTACACATACCGTGAAGTGTTTAGCTTGACTTGTTAAAACACGTCATTGTAACACCTAAGAAAATATCCAAGAAATGTACACACACATAAAGAAAAAAAGAGAGAAGGAAATCAAAGCAAAAAAAAAAAAAATCAAGATGAAAGCAGTAATGGAGAAAATGTGGAAGAAGGTATAAAACATATAGAAAACAAATAGCAAAACGGCATAAGTACTTTCTTATCAGTAATTATTGAGCTGGCCAAAAAGTTCGTTAAAGTTTCAGAAACACCCAAACTTTTTGGCCCACCCAATACTTTAAAATAGATAAATTAGTTTTGCCAATTAAAAAGCAGAGATTGACAGAAAGATAAAGACATGATCCAACAACATACTGTCTATAAAAGATTCATTTTGGACTGATAAAGTTGGGGTGAAAAGGTGGAAAAATAGCCCGTGGAAATTCATAATCTAAAGAGAGTTAGGGTGGCTATACTAATATCAGACAAAATACACTGTAAATGAGGAACAACAGCACTATATATTGATGAGTCCATTCATGAAGAAGATGTAACAGTTATCAACATATATGCACCAAACAACAGAAATTCAAAATATACAAAGCAAGTATTTATGTTTTCTGTGAGTTGCAGTACTTGGATGCAATCTCAAAAATGACAGAATGATCTCTGTTCGTTTCCAAGGCAAACCATTCAATATCACAGTAATCCAAGTCTATGCCCAAACCAGTAACGCTGAAGAAGCTGAAGTTGAACAGTTCTATGAAGACCTACAAGACCTTTTAGAACTAACACCCAAAAAAGATGACCTTTTCATTATAGGGGACTGGAATGCAAA
>NW_011494721.1:4125893-4126941 GCF_000754665.1 Bison bison bison
TCTACACATGGACATCACCAGATGGTCAACACCAAAATCAGACTGATTATATTCTTTGCAGCCAAAGATGGAGAAGCTCTATACAGTCAAGAAAAACAAGACCGGGAGCTGACTGAGACTCAGATCATGAACTCCTTATTACCAAATTCAGACTGAAATTGAAGAAAGTGGGGGAAACCACTAGACCATTCAGGTATGACCTAAATCAAATCCCTTATGATTATACAGTGGAAGTGAGTAATAGATTTAAGGGCCTAGATCTGATAGATAGAGTGCCTGATGAACTATGGATGAAGGTTCGTGTCATTGTACAGGAGACAGGGATCAAGACAATCCCCATGGAAAAGACAGGCAAAAAAGCAAAATGGCTGTCTGGGGAGGCCTTACAAATCACTGTGAAAAGAAGAGAAGCAAAAAGCAAAGGAAAAAGGAAAGACATAAGCATCTTATATCTTTAGAATGCAGAGTTCCAAAGAATAGCAAGAAGAGATAAGAAAGCCTTCCTCAGGGATCAATGCAAAGAAATAGAGGAAAACAACAGAATGGGGAAGACTAGAGATCTCTTCAAGAAAATTAGAGATACCAAGGGAACATTTCATGCAAAGATGGGCTCGATAAAGGACAGAAATGGTATGGACATAACAGAAGCAGAAGATATTAAGAAGAGGTGGCAAGAATACACAGAAGAACTGTACAAAAAAGATCTTCATGACCCAGATAATCATGATGGTGTGATCACTGACCTAGAGCCAGACATCCTGGAATGTGAAGTCAAGTGGGCCTTAGAGCATCACTATTAACAAAGCTAGTGGAGGTGATGGAATTCCAGTGGAGCTATTTCAAATCCTGAAAGATGATGCTGTCAAAGTGCTGCACTCAATATGCCAGCAAATTTTGAAAACTCAGCAGTGGCCACAGGACTGGAAAAGGTCAATTTTCATTCCAATCCCAAAGAAAAGCAATGCCAAAGAATGCTCAAACTACTGCATAATTGCACTCATCTCACATGCTAGTAAAGTAATGCTCAAAATTCTCCAAGCCAGGCTTC
>NW_011494721.1:4127950-4129034 GCF_000754665.1 Bison bison bison
CCTTCTGCTATACGTAAGACTGTGCATGCCTGCCGAGTTGCTTCAGTTGTGTCTGACTCTGTGCAACCCTATTGACTGTAGCCCACCAGGCTCCTGTGTCCATGGGATTCTCCAGGCAAGAATACTGGAGTGGGTTGTCATTCCCTCCTCCAGGGAATCAAACCCTGGTCTCTTATGTCTCCTGCATTGACAGGTGGGTTCTTTACACTTAGTGCCACCTGGGAAGCCCCAGTAACTTGTTTATCTATTCTGTAAACCATAATTTCCACCTGCTAATATCAAACTCCTAATTTACATCTTGCTTCCTCTTTTGTAGCCATAAGTTTGTTTCCTATGTCTGTGATTATATTTCCATTTTGAAAATAAGTTTATTTGTATTATTTTAGATTCCACATATAAGTGTTACTATATTTATCTTTGTCTGATTTACTTCACTCAGTATGACAATTTCTGTGTCCATTCATTCTGCTGCAAACAGCAATATTTCATTCTTTTTATCAGATCAGATCAGTCGTTCAGTCATGTCCGACTCTTTGCGACCCATGAATCGCAGCATGACAGGCCTCCCTGTCCATCACCAACTCCCAGAGTTCACTCAGACTCACATCCATCGAGTCAGTGATACCATCCAGCCATCTCATCCTCTGTCATCCCCTTCTCCTCCTGCCCCGAATCCCTCCCAGCATCAGAGTCTTTTCCAATGAGTCAACTCTTCGTATAAGGTAGCCAAAGTACTGGAATTTCAGCTTTAGCATCATTCCTTCCAAAGAAATCCCAGGGCTGATCTCCTTCAGAATGGACTGGTTGGATCTCCTTGCAGTCCAAGGGACTCTCAAGAGTATTCTCCAACACCACAGTTCAAAAGCGAGTTGCCAGTCCAGGTTCGATGCATGATACTGGATGCCTGGGGCTAGTGCACTGGGACAATCCAGAGGGATGGTATGGGGAGGGAGGAGGGAGGAGGGCTCAGGATGGGGAACACATGTATACCCGTGGCGGATTCATTTTGATATTTGGCAAAACTAATACAATTATGTAAAGTTTAAAAATAAAATAAAATTAAAAAAACAAAACAAAACAAAAG
>NW_011494721.1:4129134-4130205 GCF_000754665.1 Bison bison bison
CATTCAAGCTGGTTTTAGAAAAGGCAGAGGAATCAGAGACCAAAAAGCCAACATCCTCTGGGTCATTGAAAAAGCAAGAGAGTTCCAGAAAAACATCTATTTCTGCTTTATTGACTATATCAAAGCCTTTGAATGTGTGGATTACAATAAACTGTGGAAAATTCTTCAAGAGATGAGAATACCAGACCACCTGACCTGCCTATTGAGAAATTTGTATGCAGGTCAGGAAGCAACAGTTAGAACTGGACATGGAACAACAGACTGGTTCCAAATAGGAAAAGGAGTACATCAGGGCTGTATATTGTCCCCTGCTTATTTAACTTCTATGCAAAGTACATCATGAGAAATGCTGGGCTGGAAGAACCACAAGCTTGAATCAAGATTTCAGGACAAATATCAATAACCTCAGATATGCAGATGACACCACCCTATGGCAGAAAGTGAAGAGGAACTAAAAAGCCTCTTGATGAAGGTGAAAGAGGAGAGTGAAAAAGTTGGCTTAAAGCTCAACATTCAGAAAATGAAGATCATGGCATCTGGTCCCATCACTTAATGAGAAATAGATGGGGAAACAGTGGAAACAGTGTCAGACTTTATTTTTTGGGCTCCAAAATCACTGCAGGCATGAAATTAAAATTACTCCTTGGAAGAAAAGTTATGACCAACTAGATAGCATATTGAAAAGCAGAAACATTACTTTGCCAACAATGGTCCGTCTAGTCAAGGCTATGGTTTTTCCTGTGGTCATATATGGATGTGAGAGTTGGACTGTGAAGAAAACTGAGTCCGAAGAATTGATGCTTTTGAACTGTGGTGTTGGAGAAGACTCTTGAGAGTCCCTTGGACTGCAAGGAGATCCAACCAGTCCATTCTGAAGGAGATCAGCCCTGGGATTTCTTTGGAAGGAATGATGCTAAAGCTGAAACTCTTGTACTTTGGCCACCTCATGCGAAGAGTTGACTCATTGGAAAAGAGTCTGATGCTGGGAGGGATTGGGGGAGGAGGAGGAAGGGGATGGACAGAGGATGAGATGGCTGGATGGCGATCACTGACTCGATTGATGTGAGTCTG
>NW_011494721.1:4130305-4130715 GCF_000754665.1 Bison bison bison
CAGCTCACATCCATACATGACCACAGGAAAAACCATAGCCTTGACTAGCGGACCTTTGTTGGCAAAGTAATGTCTCTGTTTTTGAATATGCTATCTAGGTTGGTCATAACTTTCCTTCCAAGGAGTAAGCGTCTTTTAATTTCATGGCTGCAGTCTCCATCTGCAGTGATTTTGGAGCCCAGAAAAATACAGTCTGACACTGTTTTCACTGTTTCCCCATCTATTTCCCATAACGTGATGGGACCGGATGCCATGATCTTCGTTTTCTGAATGTTGAGCTTTAAGCCAACTTTTTCACTCTCCACCTTCATTTTCATTAAGAGGCTTTTTAGTTCCTCTTCACTCTCTGCCATAAAGGTGGTGTCATCTGCATATCTGAAGTTATTGATATTTCTCCCGGAAATCTTGAT
>NW_011494721.1:4130926-4135426 GCF_000754665.1 Bison bison bison
TAGCATTGTTCGTAGTGATGCTTTCTAAGGCCCACTTGACTTCACATTCCAGGATGTCTGGCTCTAGGTTCTAGATTCTTTTTATGGCTAAGTAATATTCCATTCCATATGTTTCCATATCACATCTTCTTTATCTGTTTATCAGTGGACACCTAGGTGACTTCTATGTCTTGTCTATTGTAAGTAATGCTACTGTGAAAATTGGGGTGTAGCTATCCCTCACAGCTCAGTTGGTAAAGAATCTGCCTGCAAAGCAGGAGACCCCGATTCAGTTCCTGGGGTGGGAAGATTATCTGGGGAAGGGATAAGCTGCCCTCTGGAGTATTCTTTGGCTTCCCTTGTGGCTCAGCTGATAAAGAATCCACCTGCAGTGCCGGAGACCTGGGTTCAATCCTTGGGTTGGGAAGATCCCCTGGAGAAGGGAAAAGCTACTCACTCTAGTATTCTGGCCTGGAGAATTCCATGGACTATACAGCCCATGGGGTTGCAGAGTCACATAAGGTTGAGTGACTTTCACTTTCACATCTTTGATTTAGAGTTTCCATCTTTTCTGAATATATGCTCAAGCAGTAGTACTACTGGATCATATGATACCTCTGTTTATAGATTTTTAAAGAATCTCCATTCCCTGATGCATCAGTGGTAGAGAATCCACCTGCAATGCAGGAAACCACCTGCAGTGAAGGAGGTATGGGTTCTATCCCTGGGTTGGGAAAATCCCCTGAAGATGGAAATGGCAACCCACTCTGGTATTTTTGCCTGGAAAATTCCATGGAAAGAGGATCCTGGTGGACTACTGTACATGGAATACCAACATTCCAATGCAACTTAGTGACTAAACCACATCACCACCATACTGTTCTCCATAGTGGCTGCACCAGTTTACATTCCCACCAACAGTACAGTAGGATTCCCTTTTTCCGCATCCTCTCCAGCATTTATTATTTGTAGAATTTTGATGATAACCCTTTTGACTGGTGTGAGGTGATACCTTATTGTGGTTTTGATTTGCATTTCTCCAGAATTTTACTCCTAGGTATTTACCCAAGGAAATGAAAACTATAACCACAAGAACTAAGACTTTTATGCAAATGTTCATAGCAACTCTTTCATTCTCATTTCTTTTCTCTCTTTCCCTTCACACCCACCAACTCTGCCTCAGCAAGCCACCAGAAATTTTTAGAGTTTCTCAGTCCATATTTCATCTGGCATAAAGTTCTGTGGTTCTGCTAGGTGCTGGATTGTGGGTCTGGGTTCCTGTCTGGGCAAGCTTGGTGGGGGAATTCACCATCTAGAGATAACCATCTTCATTTTAGCCTTGAATCTTTCCTAAATTGCCATGATGGGTTTCAGTTTTAAAGAAAATTCATGCTTTTAACACCTGGTCTTGTGTGCATAGGGGTGTGTGTGTGCGTGTGTACACTGAGGTGGCATAAAGGGGAGCAGTCTTGCATTACAAATCTGTATTTTGTAAATCAGATTTGTACTTTGTGAATCACTAAAAATTAATATATTTTCTTTTTACCCTCCAAAACGTGTCTCCTGTCCTTTTTGTAGGTGTAAATTTACATACACTATTAATATTTTATTATCATCATAGTTTTCAGGAAGGAACATAATGAGTGAATTTAATCTTCCATTTTTACCTTGTAGCATTCTGTTAATATTCCACCTTTTTCTTCAAGGCCGTGCATTTATGTCTAAATACTGCATTGGTTGTGCTTCCCCAATGGCTCAGTGGTAAAAAACAAACAAACAAACAAACAAACAAAAACTCACCTGTCAATGTAAAAGACGCAGGTTCAATCCCTGGGTCAGGAAGATCCCCCTGAAGAAGGAAATGGCAATCCATTCCAGTATTCTTGCCTGGAAAATCCCATGGACAGAAGAGCCTGGTAGGCTAAAGTCCATGGGGTTGCAAAAGAATCATACATGACAGCAAATAAACAACAACAGTAACTGCATTGGTTACACCCAATTTTAAACATGTAGAGCTTTCTTATTTTTCTCTCATAAATACTTATTTTAATATGGTTTATTTGACCCATGAAGTATTTAGAAGTGTATAGATGCAACATTTTATAAAATATGGATATTTTGTTGTACATTTTAGTTACTGATACCTAATTTTTAACTTGACAGATTACCAGGTCTATGTTATTCAATCTTTGTTATTTATGACTTGCATTTTGTAACTATTGTGTGTGCATTTGAGAAAAAATAAATATGAGTATTGTCTAATTATTGAATACAGAAATCTATGTATATCACCTGGTCATGTGTTTCTCAAATTACCTATATCCCTAAACTGTACACTTCATTCAGTGCTTTCTGAAACAAATCTGTTAGATTTTTCACTTTGATCGTTTGAATGTCTAATTCTTTTTGTAGTGTTTTAAATTTTGTTTTACATATACAGAGAATGTACTGTGAAATAAGTATAGGTACAAGATTTTCACATGCTATTTATCTTATTTATTTTGCCAACAGGTAAGAGCTCTATTCCTAATAATTATTTTAATATAGAGTCTATATTGTCATTTATGTCTTTTGCTTTTGTTTCTTCATTTTCACGTTTCTTTAGTAGAGCATTTTCCTGTACCTTCATGTTACACATTTTTTGTAGAGGTATTGCTCATAAATAACATATCTGGATTTTTTCCATCCAACTTTAAAAATTATAAATATAACTGTTGATTTTACAAGTTTCACATATTTGTATTTTAATTTTTTGTTAATTTTATTTTTCTATTTATTTTTGTTTCCCCTTTTCCCCTTCCCTTTAATTAATTGTTTACTCTTTTCACCCATCATTTTTCTGTTTAACATCCCTATATTTTAATTCTGTTATATGTATCTTTGTTATAAAGCACCTATGTTTCTCAGTGGTTACTGTAACTTGTCAACAGATCTGTTCCCCAAAGATTCTGATTTATTGACAAGTTACAGTAACCACTCAGAGACTTAGACTTCTTTTACCGAAGACACTGCCTTGAAAAACCAAAGTGAATGCAATGTTCTCCAAAGTCAAATTCTGATTTAAGTAAGGAAGCCTTTATAAATGATTTGGATCTATTTTAAGCAGCTTCTTACTGTTACATATTAAAACCTTTTCTCTTCCTTTTTTCAGGATACACAAGATTTAGGACACAACGATATTGGTATCCTAACATTAAAAAAAAATGACTTTTATTTTCAAGAGGTAGATTTAAATCCTGTCTTAACTAATTAAATGTATATCTATTGAGCATATTGAACTACGTGCTTGTAACAATGCCAGATTCAATGACTGGAAAATACTACATAAGAAAATCTTTGCTTTTGAGGAATTGACAGGATATTGGAGATACAGACTAGTAATTAAATATTCAGGGAAGTATGATAAGTGGAATATGAATTCATCCAACTCAATGTGATGGTTAAGTTAGAGTTTTAATAGCTTCTAATGTCTTGGCCACCAGGGCTAGTTCAGGATACGGGCTGCAGGGGGGAAAAACAAAAACAGGGTACTTCTTCTGTCAGACATGAGACCCAGGGAACTTCTTCCATCAGAGTATATAATTACTGAAGATAAAGAGATTTACATTTTGCAGTATTTTTTAAATGTAAAATGAGCAAATTTTTAAAAGAATTACATCAAGAAATACAAATTTGGGCATTATTTTTATAGCTGATAGCTACATTTAATGCTTTTCCTCTGTGAGCCTATGGCTTCTTGGGAACCTCTTTAACTTAGATATCGAAAAAGTCTCACTACATGTCTTTCCCATTAAACTATCAATTTAGCACTGCTACTGCTAAGCTAAGTCACTTCAGCCGTGTCCAACTCTGTGTGACCCTATAGATGGCAGCCCACTAGGCTCCACCGTCCCTGGGATTCTCCAGGCAAGAGCACTGGAGTGGGTTGCCATTTCCTTCTCCAATGCATGAAAGTGAAAAGTCAAAGTGAAGTTGCTCAGTCATGTCTGACTCTTAGCAACCTCATGGACTGCTGCCTACCAGGCTCTTCCATCCACGGGATTCTCCAGGCAAGAGTACTGGAGTGGGGTGCCATTGCCTTCTCCAATCAACTTAGCACAGTTATCAAAGCACAGTTATCAAAGTATTTGGCAACTGCTACAGTTCTATATTTTATGATTTTCCCATATACTGATAACTGTGATCAACTTAGCACAGTTATCAGTATATAGGAAAATCATAAAATATAGAACTGTAGCAGTTGCCAAATACTTTGAACTGAATGAATTTGCTGAACTTAGCGGGAAAAGGGCAAAAAATAAAAATAAACACACCCCAGTTCATATCTGAGACAAAATTGTATGGACAAAAATATATATCATATATAATTAGACTATTTTTTCAAATTAAACAGATTATTATCTAATCTTTACTTTCTGCTGCTGCTGCTGATGCTACTAAGTCACTTCAGTTGTGTCTGACTCTGTGTGACTCCATAGACGGCAGCCCACCAGGCTCCCCTGTCCCTGGGATTCTCCAGGC
>NW_011494721.1:4135543-4151039 GCF_000754665.1 Bison bison bison
TATCATACATAAAGACTTGCTTGCTCAGTGATTGTGCTCAGTCACTTCGGTCTTGTCAGACTCTTTGCAACTCTATGGACTGTAGCTCTCCAGGCTCTTCTGTCCACGGGATTCTCTAGGCAAGAATACTGAAGTGGGTTGCCCTGTGCCCTCCTTCAGGCTCAGTAACTATATGGAGATGTATTTTAAATTATTTCAAAGATTCTGAATGAAGAAAGAATGGATGCACTGAACTTTCTTCCTTTACAATTAGACATTTCAGTGGCCACAGTCAATTCTTAATGACTCAGACACTAACTACAGCTTCTAGTATTAAGGTTTAGGACAATTTTAAAATAGTCTATTACAACATAAGGATATATAGTTTTCTTTTTTTAATATAAATTTATTTATTTTAATTGGAGTTTAATTACTTTACAGTATTGTATTGGTTTTGCCATACACCAACACGAATCTGCCACAGGTATACACGTGTTCCCCATCCCCAAGTTTTCTATTTTAATTATATTACAAATCATAAATTGTAATAGAGTTATTTTGGTTTTAAATGTGTGTTAGTTTTTTTAGAGATATCTTAATATTTGGAATGAGAATATTTGAATTCAAGTCTTTGATTGGACATTTATGCCCAGACTGATAGCAAGTGATTTTATCATTTTGAACCACAATTTTCCATTCTACAAAATTCGGGCAAAAGTATGTGATATGTAAAAGTGCCTTCCAACTATAAGTTATTGCTTTAAATGAAGTACATTAAGATGTTATGCATGCTCTTCAAATTACTCAAAATTTGTTGTTATACTAAAAAGATGAGATATGTTTTCTTTACAATGTTTTTATGCAGGATATAGTACTACCTAATTGTAAGAGTAAAACTGCAGTCATGTATAGTTGAAATCAAATATCTAGTAAAACCAAAAGTCACCACCAGCCCCAAAATCAAATAAATAAATGTAAATATTGGTAGACTGAATTTCATTTATAAAAGGGAAAGAACATGGAGAACAGAAAAAATCAAATAGCAACATTATTGGATAAAAGTTTAAAACTTGGATGCATTATTGGATTTAGCTCAGAGCATTTTTTAAAACTTTATTTTATTATGTTTTCTTTGTTATAAATACCACATAACTTTAGCACCCTCTTCAGGATCCAACTTTTCCCAAGAATGGCCTCTCTTATTCGTACATATGTCCCAAGAGGGAAAACAAGTAATCATCCTGTAACTATATAAAGAGCAGCAATTCTGAATTCTCTTATGAATAATAGAAAAAATTGCAAATGTATGGAATTTACAAAAAAAAAATCAAACCTGCAAAGGCTCCAGCAACCAAATGATATTTATCACCAAGAAATATTCTTGATATATAAAAAAAGAACAAGGTGTTTAAATTTTGAGGAAAGGCATTTACTACCCAGAATTAAATCAGCTTTATAACTTGCAAACTGCTTTAATCTGTCACAGGAGGGGAGAATGATGGTTATATATTATAGGTAGTTAAAGGTGTGGTTTTTAAAAACAATTATTTGAGTTAGGATGAACCTAAGAATGTAAAATAATCTTATGACCCGTCCCATCCATTATGTTTGGAATAATAGTCCTAGACAATTATATGGCATAGTAATAAATAGTCTATTAAGTTAACAGATTTAAAAGTGTATTTTTCATCATCAAGATCACTAACTCGTACTTAGTGGAAGCTTGACTCTAATGGATATTGACCCTGTAAAGAATGATATTTAAGTACGAAATGCTTTGTCACAAGATAGACATTATAGCCAGTCATGTTAAATGGAATGATTTTGTCTCACACAGGTTTTCATTTTCAGTGATTGTTAATATATGTGTATTAGTTGTTCAGTCATGTCCAACTGTATGAGACCCCGTGGACTATAGCCTTCGAGGCTCCTCTGTCCTGGGAATTTTCCAGGTAAGAATGTAGGAGTGGGTTACCATTATTTTTCTCCAGGCAGTCTTCTGGACTCAGGGATCAAACCCAGGTATCCTGTGATGAAGGTGGACTCTTTACCATTTGAGCCACCAGGAAATAGAATACAGCAGTGCACTTGTTGAATATAAATATATCCAAGAATGGTAGGAACCAGGATTTTATACAACTGTCCAGTAACATACAAAATCTTAAGGTAAAATTAATTAAATCACTGGAGATTCAAAGAATGCATCTGGGCACTCATATCATTTACTAGATCCCTTGTTCCTGGACTCTGCAAACTGATCACTGCCAACTGTGTAACAAGATACCCTCTTCCTGAACACCAGTGGCAGGACACATATACTCAGGGCCCTTTTGCCCCATGTTACTCTGATATTATCCTGCACCCTGAAGAATGATCCATTGTAAAGAAGCTCTTAATCTCTTAGTTGTTCTGTGATCCATAATGATGCCTTCAACCAAGGTAGTTTTAGTTGCTCATGCCATAACAATGTCCTGTTCAATTATCTGTTGTGTTCTGAAGGCTAAAATAAAACATTTTCAACATCTATTGAGTACTGGGCACCAAAGACTGCTAAGATTTTTAATTCGTATTGATTGATTCAACAGTGGGGCTTCCCTGATGGCTCATATTGTAAAGAATCTGCCTATAATGCAGGAGACCCAAGTTTGATCCCTGGGCCAGAAAGGTCCCCCAGATTCAAAAATAAAAATGAATATATGAACTAAATATCATCATTATCTGCATCCTACACATGAGAGGATGATACATAAAATTTAAGATTCTTGATAAAGAAAATAAAGAGTAGAAGCTATGACTTAGGATTCAAATCCAAGCAGTAGGATTCTTGACCAATGTTAAGACTTCATAGGATTTCACTTAAACCCACAATAACATGAAATGACAATGTCCCTAAATTTTATCCTCAGGGAACTGAATCCCCAGGCCCCTTATGCCAGTTCTAAGTTGAAAATTTTAGTAAAATAACACATCTAATTTTCTAACTGAAGCTCTCCCTTATAAATGAAGATACATTGAAATACCATAAAGGACAGCTTCTAAAACAATATGTATACAACTGCATTCCCTAGTTTTATTTATTTTTTAATTATTCATTTGTTGTTTCTACTGTAACAACATTTCATTTGTTGTTTCTACTGCTGGGCTGGATGAAGCAAAATCTGGAATCAAGATTGTCGGGAGAAATATCAATAGCCTCAGATATGTAGATGACACCACCCTTACGGCAGAAAGTTAAGAGGAACTAAAAAGCCTCTTGATGAAAATGAAAGAGGGGATTGAAAAAGTTGGCTTAAAACTCAACATTCAAAAAACTAAGATCATGGCATCTGGTCACATCACTTCGTGGCAAATAGATGAGGAAACAATGGAAACAGTGACAGACTATTTTGGGGGGCTCCAAAATCACTGTAGATGGTGACTTCAGCCATGAAATTAAAAGGCACTTGCTCCTGGGAAGAAAGCTATGACTGACTAAAAAGTAGAGCATACTAAAGTAGAGACATTACTTTGCTGACAAAGGTCCATTTAGTCAAAGCTACAGTTTTTCTAGTAGTCAGGTATAGATGTAAAAGTTGGACTATAAAGAAAGCTGAGCATCGAAGAACTGATGCTTTTGATCTGTGGTGTTGGAGAAGACTCTGTTGGACTGCAAGGAGCTCAACCCAGTCAATCCTAAAGGAAATCAGTCCTGAATATCCATTCGAAGGACTGATGCTGAAGCTGAAACTCCAATACTTTGGCCACCTGATGTGAAGAACTGACTCATTTGAAAAGACCCTGATGCTGGGAAAGATTGAAGGCGAGAGGAGAAGGGGATGACAGAGGATGAAATGGTTGGATGGCATCAATGACTCAATGTACATGAGTTTGAGTAAACTCCGGGACTTGGTGATGGACAGGGAAGCCTGGCATGCTGCAGTCCATGGGAATGCAAAGAGTTGGACATGACTGAGCAACTGAACTGAATGGAACTGTAAAAAAGAGGCCTCCATTTTTTGATAAAACAAATCCTTCCCACTTGTTTTTCACAATTTAACAGATGAGCTTAACTGAATTTATGAATCAAGTGAAACATCATTCTTTCAAATATTTTTTCAAGTCTAATAGGAGAGCAGAGAATGGGCAAAGGTTATTCCTACTCTTCTCTCTCCATGATACATGGTGTATCTCATTTTTCTCATTTGTTCTATTGCACTAGCCTGGTGTGTAAGGGATAGAATTTTTTGCCACAGAGATAGGAGAAGGGTCAAGGATGGCTATCAGTGCAATCTATCTCGGAAAATCAGTTTTAAACATAACAGAAAGGATGTTACTCACAGAGCAGTATCATCATTGAGATTAAGACTCAGTAACCTTATCCTGGAGAAGGCAATGGCACCCCACTCCAGTACTCTTGCCTGGAAAATCCCATGGATGGAGGAGCCTGGTAGGCTTCAGTCCATGAGGTCGCTGAGTTGGACACAACTGAGCGACTTCACTTTCACTTTTCACTTTCATGCATTGGAGAAGGAAATGGCAACCCACTCCAGGGTTCTTGCCTGGAGAATCCCAGGGACAGAGGAGCCTGATAGGAGGCCATCTATAGGGTAGCACACAGTTGGACATGACTGAAGCAAGTTAGCAGTAGCAGCAGCAGCAGCAGCAACTCTATCCAGAAAAGAAGCAGGCTGAGTGAAGCAACAGGGATCTATGTAGAGGACTATTAGACATTCTGTATTCGATCTGAGTCATAAAAATATTTTGGAAGAATTAAGTAACAGCTTAAAGAGAGAGTACTAATTTAGATCGGGGTTGTTAAAACCATCAAACTGTAGAAAAGAGCAGATATTTTGTTTTGTTTAATTTTTCATGGTTTGAATTGATATGCAAAACAGCTTTAATTGTTTTAAGCATTTTATAAACACCATCTACCTTTGCTTTTATGTTTCCTATTTTTATAGGTGTGTGAGAATACTATCTTATTTGTTCTTCAGTACATTACCAATGCTTTCATTCAGTTCAGTTCTGTTCAGTGGCTCAGTCATGTCCGACTCTTTGTGGCCCCATAAACGGCAGCATGCCAGGCCTCCCTGTCCATCACCAACTCCCGGAGTTAACCCAAACCCACGTCCATTGAGTCGGTGATGCCATCCAAGCATCTCATCCTCTGTCGTCCCCTTCTCTTCCTGCCCTCAATCTTTTCCAGCATCAGGGTCTTTTCCAATGAGTCAGCTCTTCACACCAGGTGGCCAAAGGATTGGAGTTTCAGCTTCAACATCAGTCCTTCCAATGAGCACCCAGGACTGAGCTCCCTTAGGATGGACTGGTTGGATCTCCTTGCAGTCCAAGGGACTCGCAAGAGTCTTCTCCAACACCACAGTTCAAAATCATCAATTCTTCAGTGCTCAGCTTTCTTCACAGTCCAACTCTCATATCCATACATGACCACTGGAAAAGCCATAGCCTTGACTAGATGGACCTTTGTTGGCAAAGTAATATCTCTGCTTTTTAATATGCTGTCTAGATTGGTCATAACTTTCCTTCCAATGAGTAAGTGTCTTAATTTCATGGCTGTAATCACCATCTGCAGTAATTTTGCAGCCCAGAAAAATAGTTAGCCACTGTTTCCACTATTTCCCCATCTATTTCCCATGAAGTGATGGGACCAGATGCCACGATCTTAGTTTTCTTAATGTTGAGCTTTAAGCCAACTTTTTCACTCTTTCACTTTCATCAAGAGGCTCTTTAGTTCTTCACTTTCTGCCATAGGATGGTGTCATCTGCATATCTGAGGTTATTGATATTTCTCCTGGCAATCTTGATTCCAGCTTGTGCTTCCTCCAGCCCAGCGTTTCTCATGATGTACTCTGCATATAAGTTAAATAAGCAGGGTGACAATATACAGCCTTAACGTACTCCTTTTCCTATATGGAACCACACATTGTCATAGGGGAACACAAATTTATTATCTTCCATTCTGGAGGTCAGAATTCCACAATCAGTCTTACTAGACTAAAATCAAGGTGTCAGTAGAGCTGATTCTTTCTTGAGGCTCTAGGTCATTCCTTTTTCTTTGCTTTCTCAAGTCATTTCTTTAGGCTACCAATTTCATTCCCTAATGGTTACATCACTTTAATCTCTGCTCCATCACATTTACTTTTCTTCACTTTACCTTCTGGTAGGGATCCTGTTATTTAATTGGGCCTATCTAAATTATGGCAACCCACTCTAGGACTCTTGCCTAGAAAATTCCATGGATGGAGGAGCCTGGTGGGCTACAGTCCATGGGGTCATGAAGAGTCAGACAGGACTGAGCAACTTCACAATGAAATAAATCAAAATAATCTCCTTGTCTCAAGATGCTTAACTAAATGAGATATGCAAGGTATCTTTTAGTATGTAAGAAAAGATATTTATAGGTTCCATGGATTAAGACATAGGAATACTTGTGGAGCCATTATTCCACAATAATGTCTGGGAAATTTTTTTCTTTTAATGAAAAGCGAAATTCAAATTGAAGTTTTATTATTTTCATGTCAAGTAACCAAAGATTCATAAGTAATAAGATATAGACACTAAGGAGTAATTATTCATAGTTTTAAGTTAATATTATTTTTAGTTCTATTTGATCTTCACAGAAATTCTAATTATGTGTGTCAAATACCATGATTCCCACTCTCTAGAAGAGAAAATGGATAAGTATGGTCTACTTTCTTAGGTAAAATGTATAATTAGTGATAGATTTAGGGCTGATATCCAAATTCCTAAAACCTAGTCAAGTGTATTGTCTATTATTGTCCAATATTTATTCTTTTAAGACAAGAATTTTTTTCTTTTTTAAAATTAATTTATTTTAATAGAGGATAATTACTTTACAATATTGTGATGGTTTTAGCCATTTATCAAAATATCAACCACTGTAAAGATAGAGCATCTAGAAAATCTAATCCCAATATCACTAGTTCAAGTCATAAAATATGTCATTTTCATCTTTGTAACCACAGTTGCTTACATATAGTAGGTTACTAAATAAAGTATGATTGGAGAAGGAAATGGCAGTCTACTCCAATATTCTTGCTGGAGAATTCCATGGACAGAGGAGCCTGGCCGGTTACAGTCCATGGGGTCACTAAGAGTCAGACATGACTGAGTGACTAACACAAATAAAATATGACAGAGAGTAACAGTGGACTGAGAATTTAGATTAATAACATGAGTTTATTTGTATTTTCCTCCCATATGTTTGATTTTATTTAGTATGGGTATACAGTTTAGTGCATCTAAAATATTCATTTAAATGGGAAATATTAATACCTACTCAAAGATATTTTACTTTGCTTTCTTGGTTGGGCACCTTCCTATACATTTATGTCCTACTGGCAATAAAACATGAAAAATCAAAGTCAGAGTAAAACTTAAGCAATATAAATAACCCCTACTGTATACTCTGGGCTTCCCAGGTGGAACAGTGGTAAAGAATCTACCAGCTAATGCAGGAGACACAAGAGATGTGAGGTAGATCCCTGGGTAGGGAAGATCCCCCAGAGGAGAAAATGGCAACCCTCTCCAGTATC
This sequence comes from Bison bison bison, assembly GCF_000754665.1. Taxonomy (NCBI): domain Eukaryota; kingdom Metazoa; phylum Chordata; class Mammalia; order Artiodactyla; family Bovidae; genus Bison; species Bison bison. Next base: position 4,143,076 of record NW_011494721.1, read on the forward strand.
TTGCTTGAAAAATCCCGTGGACAGAGGAGCTTGGCAGGCTACAGTCCATACAGGGTCGTGAAGAGTCAGGCATGACTGAGCAACTGAGCACAAAGGCACATACTGTGTACTCCAGGCTTAGCTGAAATTCTGCAGCATTAGGGGCACCCACCTAGTCATTAGGTTGGACAATTCCTTCAAAGATTCTCTATATTCACCTGGTGTTATTGATTTGTGTTGAAAATAAAATCAATGCAAATGTTAGGACTTTCATCACAGAGCAAAATCTTCAGTGAACCAATTTCTGCACTTTGCCAGTACTTTTCACTGCAGGTAACAAAGAACTATTAAAGGTGTGTTATCTATTTTCCCCCATGAAATTCTGTTTCAGTCTATAGTTTATTGCATGACTTTGTTCCCTACAGCCCCTATGTTTTGAGTGCCTTCAGCATTTCCTCTCACTGTAGCATGGTGCATTTTCTTATTTCTCTGGTTTGGGCATTGGCCATGTGACTCTGTTTGGCCAATGGAGTAGGAGTGGCTGTGGTGTTTTCAGAAGCTGTAAATGGCTTGTGTAGTTTGACCTGGCCCTTGCACTGTCACTATTCTAGAAAAGAACATATCTTAAGTAGCCACTAACCAGTGAAGATAAAAGATACATGACAGACTTGGGCTTCAACCACAGGCTGGATTGAAGTGGAATGTAACCACTGCCTGAGGAGAGCTGCCCACGCAAACACAGCTGACATTACCCAAGCTTTGTTCTGATCCACATAACTATGAACATGAGAGTAAATGTTTGCTGTAATAAACCGCTGAATTTTGAGTGATTTTTAAGCAGCATTCTTGTTTAAAAAAACTGATAAAACAACCTTTCCAAATTAAACTCAAAGTTCATTCGGGCTGGCTGGTTGATTCCTGTCCTCATCCTTCTCCCGTTTCTCACAGGTTATGACCCTTGCTTCTCTTATAGCAAAGCCACATATCATTTGCTTTTAAGTTTCTTCCTTAAAATGTTTAAGGAAAGAGCTTACATTTAGAGATAATTTGAATGTTAACAGTATTGAAAGATCTATTATTTGCAGTATTTTTTTTTTTAATGAAAGGTTGAACACTACCTAAATAATGAATTTTCAGGCTATAACTCTGTGGTATGCAGTCTCTTGATGAATATATTACCTTTTTATTATTGGTTACAAAGTAAACAGTGCACTTTTGATTTATAAGGTCTTTCTTCTCCTTATCTTTTGAACTTTCCAGTTTTATCTTCCTGCTCCATAAGTGAGTTAGAAGTGAAGTGAAGAAGTGAAGTCGCTCAGTCATGCCTGACTCTTTGCAACCCCATGGACTGTAGCCTACCAGGCTCTTGCGTCCATGGAATTTTCCAGGCAAGAGTACTTGAGTGGGTTGCCCTTTCCTTCTCCAGGGGATCTTCCTGACCCAGGGATCAAACCTTGGTCTCCTGCATTGCAGGCAGACACTTTACTGTCTGAGCCACCAGGGAAGCCTCTGAGTTAACATGCAGTCAAATGACAAATGAGAAATATTGATTGAAAGTGAATATTAAACTTTTACTTCACATCTTATAGTCCTTGCTCAGACTTTACACTGTGTAAAATAGACATAATTCAAAATATCTTAATCATATAAATCATAAATTATTTTATTACACTGATTGCTTTTTACTGATTATTATCAGTTTTCCACTAATTTTCCTTTATATTCATTGTTATAAATCTACTATTTATATATGTTTACTTTTCTTTTCTGAGAAGTTTTCTGTTTGCTGGGGTAGAATATGCTCAATGTTTTGTTATTGATTCTTTAATGAGGACCAGGAAAGGCATATGAGCCTCAGCCAATCAGGTGAGGCCTTACCAGAGCCCACTCAAGCAAGCCAGGATTCTACCAGCAGCTCTCCTTTGTGCTACAACTCTTCCCAAAGTCTGGGGCCTGCTGGCCTACTCCGTCAGATTTTGTATTCACCAAGCCTCCATAGTCATATGAATCAATTCCTTAAACTAAATAATTCTCCCTCTCTGTGTGTATATGCATTCTGTTGGTTGTGTTTCACAGGAGAACCCTGACTTGGAAGACAGAGGCCTACCTTCCCTTGCTGGATTTGGTAAGTGTGAGGATTTCAGTTTTTTTCTGTAGTGTCTAGATGGCGTAGAGTGGTTATTTTCTAAAAGTTTCCTGTCTTGCTGGTTGCTCTTTTTATGGTCCTTCAGCTACAGACAGCAGACAATGGGGGAAGGGCATGATGTTTATGCATCTATGAGTGAAAAAGAAAAACAACACATTGTGGAGTTTCTGGGTTACTGCAGCCAGGAAGTCTGGACTACAGGAGGGAACAAGAACATCCAAGGAATTTACCACAGCGTGTTTCTCAGTTACCTAATATCCTATATTTTGGATATTTATTTATCTTCAATAATAATTATGCTTTTTACCTTTAAATTTTCTCTACTCCTTTCTCTCTCTTCTCTCTTTCCCACCCCCCACCCTTTGCCTCTCACAATAGTTATTACTATTTGAGTTGAATCTAATCTCCCTTGCACAGTTTGAATTTTTTTTTTCTTTTTTTTTTAAATTTTATTTTATTTTTAAACTTTACATAATTGTATTAGTTTTGCCAAATATCAAAATGAATCTGCCACAGGTATACATGTGTTCCCCATCCTGAACCCTCCTCCCTCCTCCCTCCCCATACCATCCCTCTGGGTCCTCCCAGTGCACTAGCCCCAAGCACAGTTTGAAATTTAATGTTAACTAGTGACATGAGTCTTTCTGGTATTTTTCTGTTTGCTTGGTTTAGTAACCCCTTTCATAATTATTTTCTTATTTAAAATGCTGAGTAAGATTACTGTTCTGAAATCTGAATATTACCCAGTGCTTAAGAATATTGACTTTTTTGTTAGTTTTCCTCTATTTATGATTTGAGAGAATTTTTTATTACCTGTAATATTTTATCATTTTCTAGTTGCATTTTATGATACTGTACATTATTTTATTTTGAAATTGCTAATAAGTTCCTGAAACCTCAGTAATAGTTATTTCTCTGTAAGTAGCATTAAAGAATTTGGGCAACTTCTCAGATTTCTTAAATCAATATTTTTTTTTCTGTTGGTGTAAGTGCAATTTCTTTCATGGATGGCATATTTTGGGGAGAGAATATTAACTTTGAGGTACTCCTTTGTTTCTATAGAACATTAAATGATCTCCTTGTTTTCTTTTTCTCTTCACTGATTTTTTTTTACAAAGGATTCTTTCTTTTCCCTATAACCATTGTCTTCCTTAGATTTCACTTCCAGATTTGATTCCCTGAATCTTTGAGGTTTTAGGACTAAAGCCCTCTTTCTCTCACTAGCCAATGGCACAGTACTGTTTAGTTGTTAAAGGCCTGTTTTGGGTCATTGAATCTAGAACCCTGCATCTTAAAGTAGCAATCATGGTTCAAATTGGAACTTTCTGACTTCCCCTTTGGCTTTCTCCTACTTCCAGCTGGAGGCAGTTCTGTTTTTAAAGGTCAGGCATTACTGGTTACACCTGGATAGTCCAGGCTACCCTACCTATTTTAATGTCTGTAGGCTCAGTGGCGGAGAAGGCAATGGCACCCCACTCCAGTACTCTTGCCTGGAAAATCCCATGGACGGAGGAGCCTGGTAGGCTCCAGTCCATGGGGTCGCTAAGAGTCGGGCACGACAGAGAGACTTCACTTTCACTTTTCACTTTCATGCATTGGAGAAGGAAATGGCAACCCACTCCAGTATTCTTGCCTGGAGAATCCCAGCGACAGAGGAGCCTAGTGGGCTGCCGTCTATGGGATTGCACAGAGTTGGACACGACTAAAGCGACTTAGCAGAAGCAGCAGCAGCAGGCTCAGTGGTAAAGAATCTACCTGCCAATCCAGGAGACATGGGTTTGATATCTCAATTAGGAAGCTCCCCTGAAGAAGGAAACGGCAAACCCATTCCAGTATTCTTAACTGGGAAACCCCATGGACAGAGTAGCCAGGCAGGCTGCAGTCTATGGAGTTGCGAAGGGTTGGATATGACAGCAACTAAATAAAAACAACAAAAACCAAAGTCATATGCAAACCATTTATTTTCCAGGAAGCTTTGCCATAAAAATTTTATCCCCCTTTCCGTATTATAACTATTGTTTTACTTCTAAAGTATCCATATCTAAAGCCCATCAAATGCTGGTTTTGAGGCCATTAATCCTTAACCATCTGATTCAGCAACACTAATTCTCTCAAATAATTTTGTTAAATTGCAATACTATAACTTACTCATGCAGGAGGTACTAATTGTTTCTAGAAGACTCCAGGTAAGGACAAGATCTTATTGTTCATGTTTAAATTTCACACATCATCACTGTGAATTTGTTGGATTATCATATACTTAAAAACCCTCCCACTAATCAAGCATGAGAAGCCAAAAAATATATTCCGCACAGATGGGCAGTTAATTTCTTTCCCATTGAGCTTGCAATGTGCTCCATGATGTTGCAACAGCTGTGATGAGAATGGTGGATGTCCCCAGTCTATGCTTCATTTAACTTCAGGAATTCTAAAAGAGTGCATTGTGTAGGAAATGAAAATGTATTTTAAAGCAGTGGAGTTTGGTGTCCTGAAGCAGCATTTCATTTTTAACAACTGAAATTTTACCACAAATGTTGATACTTGTCTGTTTCTTTCTTCTGACAATTTTACCATCAACTTAGATTGTGTTTCATCACTAAACACATACTGTCAACCTAGTCCTAGACATCTATGAAAATCAATGGAATCTTGATACAGTAAATGGAAGAATTGTACAGTAAGTACTGTGTTTCAGTTGTCTACCACTCAAGTTTATTTTTCAAAGACATTGATAACATGATATTATATTTGTATAGAACTTTTTATATTCAAAAGCATTCTCCTGTCAAGTGGGAATAAAAACGCTTTTCCTAACCTCTTCACAGAGCTGATGATGTGATTATCTGACATAAAAGAAATAAAATGCTTTCTAAAAAGAGTGCTATAAGAGATATGGGTTTATCATTGTCATCATGCCTGAGGAGAATTTTAGTCAGTAAAAGGTAGAGTCTTTGAAAGAAGAACTGGCTTTTGCTCCTGGTTCCATTACTTACACTATGCGTGTGCCTGCGTGCTCTCACTCAGTCATGTCCAACTCTTTGCAACCCTATGGCCTGTAGCCCGCCAGGCTTATCTGTCCCTGAGATTTTTCAGGCAAAAATGCTAGAGTAGGTAGCCATTCTCTTCTTCAAGGGATCTTCACAACCCAGGGACTGAACCCATGTCTCTTACGTATCTTTCATTGACGGGCACATTCTTTACCACTATCACCTCCTGTAATTGCCTTTTTCACTGAGCCTCAGTTTTTTGCTGTGTAAAAATGTTGAATAATGTAAACTAATATATAAGGAATGTGTGTGTGTGTGTGTACACACACTTGAAAATTACAAGAGATGATATGTGGAAAATGCCTAGTTCAGTGCTGGATTACTATGTGTCATTAAAATCTTTAGATACCATAAGAGCCATTATTTTGAAAGTATCAACTGTGGATAGACTGGTACAAGATATACTTTGACAACAGATATTAAGGACTTTCCAAGAAAGAAGAGGGAATATAATGGCCAAAGGAGATCACATTTCCCTTGCTGTCCATTCAGTATGCCTAAGTGGTATGTGCAGTATTTCTGCTTAGACAGAGTCATTTGATGACCATATTTCTGGTGGATCTGTAACTGCTAGATTATATATCATAGACCATAATCCCTTTAGAAAAATTCCTTGCTAAATTTCTACAGGTAACTCAAGACTCCTCCATAGCATTCTCTTCCAGTCTTCAAGAATGGGTCAGGTCACTTCATTCCCAGAGAGTAAAAGGGTTATTCAGGTTTTAGAGTGTCCAAATGTTTGAGCTACAATGTCAAGGGGGAATATTGATATACTGAGTTAAAATTTGAAGTATACCTAATTATGGTCCTTTTTGAGACTTCCTCCACTACAGCTAGTGTACTAAATATTAGTGGCTATTTTCTGTGATTTCCCTTTTTTGATATTTATTTTGCTGTTGTACTTTTCTTCCTATAAAATGGAGTACAAATAATAGGGTTCATTTTCTCAAAGAAGGTGTTCATTAATTTCACATACATTCTCAATAATTCAGTCCTTTCTGACTCTTGGTGACCCCACAGACTGTATTTCACCAGGCTCCTCTGTTCATGGGATTTTAACTGGCAAGAATACAGGAATGGGTTGTCATTTCCTCCTTCAGGGGATATTCCTGACCCAGGAACAGAACCCACATCTTCTGTGTCAGCAAGTGGATTATTTACCTTTAAGCTACCTGGGAGTCCCCTTTGATTTCTTATGATCCCTTAATTAGTTTCCTTTCCTGCTTTCTCACTTCTGCAATTCTCAAGGGGACATAAACCCAGGCCTTTTAGAAAGAAAGCAAGCTCCACCATCTTTTAATTCATATATTTCTCTTTCTTCACCATACATATTCCATAATTTCAGTGCTGTTTTCTTTGACATCCTTCTTTACCTGGTGTCCCAGGCTCACAATTGTATATTTGGTGAGCTAAACCATCTTCTACTTGAGTGGAGGATAAGCTTAGATCAATTATTATATCCTCTCCTGATCTCTATTTCCTACTTAGAATTCAAGCTTTAGTCTTTATTATTATATTATCTGATGTAAATTGTCTTTTATTCATTTACCTATTTAATGTCTATTTCCTATTCCTCCACTAGAATATAAACTCCCTGGAGACAGGGGTTTTTATAGTTTTGTTTCTTTCTGTTGCTCAGAGGAGTGCTTGTAAATGCAACATAAATAATTGATGTAAAATAAGTCAGTAAATACATACAAAACTTTTTTTGAACTTAAAAGACATATTTCCAGATTTGGACTTCCCAGTACAGGAGAAAGGTGCAATGTGCATATTCCAGGTAAGCATGATAGAATTCTACCATAGAGGTGAGTCAAATCCTAGCTAATAATAAATTATTACTTTGCTTTCTTTTTTATTGTCTTTGTCAGGATCCTCACAGTTCATGCTACTAAAAACAACAAGGCAAGATATCACAATATTACATTGTCATTACTATGTGCTGCTGCTGCTGCTAAATCACTTCAGTCGTGTCCGACTCTGTGTGACCCCAGAGACGGTAGCCCACCAGGCTCCGCCATCCCTGGGATTCTCCAGGCAAGAACACTGGAGTGGGTTGCCATTTCCTTCTCCAATGCATGAAAGTGAAAAGTGCAAGTAAAGTCGTTCAGTCGTGTCCGACTCTTAGCAGCCCCATGGACTGCAGCCAGCACATTAATCCATCATATTCAAAGGTATGTAGTTTTCCTAATGATGAAAGAAATTATAATCATTCTACAAAACAAAACCAATGTATAGAAGTATAGAAAAAAGTATACATAATTCTAAAATAAATATAATAATTTTTTGTACTTTTTTCTCAGGCATTTTTCTTAGGTATATTTTTATTTTCTAAAGGTTCATAGTTTTTTTTTTTTTTTTTTAATCTTGCCTTTTGTTTATTTTTATTTTATTTTTTAACTTTAAAATATTGTATTGGTTTTGCCATATATCAAAATGAATCCACCACAGGTATACATGTGTTCCCCATCCTGAACCCTCCTCCCTCCTCCCTCCCCATACCTTCCCTCTGGGTCATCCCAGTGCACCAGCCCCAAGCATCGAACTTGGATTGGTGACTCGTTTCATATACGATATTATACATGTTTCAATGCCATTCTCCCAAATCATCCCACCCTCTCCCTCTCCCACAGAGTCCAAAAGACTTCTATACATCAGTGTCTCTTTTGCTGTCTCGTATACAGGGTTATTGTTACCATCTTTCTAAATTTCATATATATGCGTTAGTATACTGTATTGATATTTTTCTTATAATAGGCTCCAGTTTCATCCACCTCATTAGAACTGATTCT
>NW_011494721.1:4151139-4159958 GCF_000754665.1 Bison bison bison
ATCTGCTGATGGACATCTAGGTTGCTTCCATGTCCTGGCTATTATAAACAGTGCTGCAATAAACATTGGCGTACATGCGTCTCTTTCAATTCTGGTTTCCTCAGTGTGTATGCCCAGCAGTGGGATTGCTGCGGAATGGAATTGTTTATGGCACAATATCAAGAGTGTCATCCCCCAGTATATGCTATATGTAACATGAGTTCTAAAGTTTGCATAGGGCACCAGATTATCAATCATATTGCCTCATTTAGCTAATACCCTAGGGTTGGGAGAATGCTGTGATTTTTTTCTTCTGTTTTGTGCTCTATCATAGCTTGGTATCAGTATTTGATTAGAAATTATCTACTAAAAATCCTTTGATTTTACAGGGAAGAAATATTAGGTCCACGGATATATAAGTTAAATTACCCAATAATCATGTTTTAAGACTTAGAATTTCAACTCAACGTCTCAATATTTATTTCAGTGCTCTTAAAAAATGCACATGATTATAAAAAAGTAAGTTTTATTACTTATTTTAAGCCTTAAATTGTGCTCTAGACTTTCATTGTTAAAGAAACCACCTGGAATAGTGGTAGCTGTTAGGGAGTTTTGGGTCATAAATTTTTTCACACCAAGATCTTAATTTACTTTTATTTATAATAAAATAGTATTTATAAAATTATATCTAAAATAAGTCAATGATAAAAGACTACCCAAAGGTGTTGAGGGGATGGCTTAAGCATAGACCAATGACCCTCATGTATGAAGAGGGAAAGAAGGGCTGTGGGCACATGTTCATTCTTTTTTGTTTCTTTAGCACATTTCCTCCAGCAATGTATTTACTAAGGTTGATGCAGGAGATGAAGAAGGCATGAGTTCCATCCCTGGGTTGGGAAGATCCCCTGGAGGAGAAAATGGCAATGCACTGCATGGAAAATCCCATGGACAGAGGAGCCTGGTGGGCTACAGTCCATGGGGTCACAAAGAATAGGACATGACTGAGTACAGTATGTCAAGTTTTAACTCTGTTATATGAAATAAATGAAAACAAAATGATAGGGAAAACTAAGCACATTCATTTAAAAATGATCTCAGTTAAACTCAATGTCATTTATAGAAATAATATATATTTTAAAACAATGTATTCTATATATACATGTTTATACATATACGTATGTGAGTGCTTATTTACAAAAAATGTAAATATATTTACAAAGAATGCTATATATATATATATACACACACACACATATATATATTTTGCAATGTTATGCTCACACATACATGCATACACATTTTATGCTGTGGTTGTTCACTCAGTCATGTCTGACTCTTTGTGACCCCATGGACTGTAGCTCACCAGACTCCCATGTCCATGGAGTTCTCCAGGCAAGAATACTGGAGTGGGTAGCTGTTCCCATCTCCAGCATATCTTGACAACCCAGGGATCAAACCCAGGTCTACCATATTGCAGCCAAATTCTTTGCCGACTGAGCCACAAGGGAAGCCCCTTTCCCCAAAACAACTTTCTAGGTTTAAAAGTACTGATTTTGATTGAATAAAGTTTTTGTTTCAATAGCATTACAGTATTTTAATTCATTGTATGTTACTTGATATGATTTAAAAGGAAATAATATTTAAAATAGATTCTAAGTAAGATTTAAAAGGAAATAATATATTAAATTGATTTATAATTTTATAAATTGATTTGTAATTTATAATTACATTGTAAATAATAATGTAAAAAATCCTAAATACTAAGATATTCTTGTGTTTATTACATTTGAAAATGATTGCAGCTAATAGTTATTTTAATTAATTTTAAATTTTTATGAAACCCCACAGATATTCTTATGACATCCCTATTATTATCAGGTGAATATCTCTATATGGATGCTGCAACAATATTTACTAAAAATCTAATGGAAATAACATCTTAATTTTTAAATGTTGCTGATATAGTTTTAATTTTACCTAAACCTGAACAAGCCTGAAATTCAATTGAAAGTGGTCTTCAAAACCAAGCAAGTGTTCTGGCCAATAGCTCAACTTTATTGAAATGCGCTGAAAGTCTTGAAAACTAATTAAACATTTCAAAAAGAAACACTCCCCTATGAGAGCTTCCCTTTTTCTGTGAAGCCTTTTTGGAACTCCCACATTCAGAACTGGGAAAACTAAACACCTGCTTTTAAGGGACTCATGAATGTTTAATCCTGATGAATAAATTACTCCAGTGGGATCTAGGCAAACAGAGCGGATCAAGTAAACATGAAAACAAAATACTCCCCACTCCAGAAGCATCTCCTTCTGCTGCTTTACTTCAGTCATTCTTTTTTTTTCTATTTATTGAAATTTGTATTTTCTATTGCTTATGGTTATATATGGATGTATGTATATTCTTGCAAAGTTATGGGCATGTGTATTAGACATAAGTAAGAATATTTGATGTAACTTTTAATTACTTTCTTAATCTCTTAGTAACTTATGTATAACGTCTTAGCAAAAATTGTATCCAAAGTTGATTTCAAGTTATTTTAATAACTGCAGCTAATCCTAGGAAAATCATGTTCTCTAAGTGTAAGGTATACTGTAATACATTCTTTAAGTTATGAATTCTTAGAATATATGCTGTGTGCATAAGTAACCTTTAGAAATAGTAATCATACACTCAATGTGTTATTTTATTTATATGTAAACTGCAGATCCCCTTTGAAGAGAATTAAAATGAATCACATAAAGCTTATAAAAAATTAATGTAACTTACAGGTTTAGAGGAAGAAGAAACTGTGAAATACTGGTTACATACATACATACATTACATATAAACATTTACTTACATATATGCAGTGCAATTTAGATCAATAAGATTATTGTGTGCTGCTTTTAATTTACAGCCAAGTCTTCAATCCATTAATTCTATAAAATGTTAAGTTAGACAGTGCAAATGAAAATTAAAAACAAAAATACAATTGAACAAATAATTATTCAATAGTCTGGTATGTCACTTATTCTAAGTGTGCACTTTACATTCTGAAAATTTTTCAATATCTCTTTGAGTGGATTTTATGTTCTTCATTGTCAAAGACATAAGTTAGACATTTAACAGCATTTTTCTACACCTTGAGTATGGTGTCCTATTTGAGCTGTGTAACTGAATCCAATTATACAGATATTCTGCTCATTCAGTGCAAAACTAGGGCTAGTGAGATCGTATGGATGGAATAAAGTGGTACAGAGGTGTCTAAACCTGGAGAAAACTCAAAACCCACAGGAAGTAAGACAGCAAAAAATATTGCCTGATTTTGTTTTCCCTCACACCTCAAATTCTACCAATCCCAACTTCCAAGTTTATATTGTATGTGTTCCTTTCTTTTCACATCCACCATGAGTACCTCAGAATATGTCACCATTTCTCACTTCTGGATTACAGCTCTAGCCTTGTCTTTTTTTTTTTTTTTTTTTTTTTTCTTCCCACTCTTCCCTATACTCTACTAAAGCGCTAGTGTGAACCTGAAAAAAAAAAATGTAGATACATATTTCAGGTTATATCAAACCTCTGATAAAATAACTTGACAGTCAGGAAAAAAGCCAAGTTCTTTATAGAGAGTTGCATGATCTTTCCCTTGACTTGGCACTAGGAAAAAAAAAAAGAGTTGGTATTTCCTAGTGACTCAGCTGGTAAAGAATCTGCCTGCAATGTGGGAGACTTGGGTTCAATCCTTGGGTTGGGAAAATCCCCTGGAGAATGTACGGCTACCCACTGCAGTATTCTAATATTCTGGCCTGGAGAATTCCATGGAATGTATAGTCAGCCCATGGGGTTGCAAAGAGTCAAACACGACTGAGCGACTTTCACTTCATTTATAGCAACATCGATGAATTCAAAGGCATTATGCTGATTGAGAGAAGTCAGTTTCAAAAGATGACGTATGATCCATTTATATGACATACTGGAGAAGCCAAAACTACAGTGACAAAAAAATATTCAGTGTTTGCTACAGGTTAGAGGTAGTGATTTTAAACGAACAGCACAAGAGAGTTTTGGGATCAGTGGCATTCTATGCCCTGATAGTAGTGATGATTACACATATCTATACATGTGCTAAAGTTGTACATCAAAAACATTCAAATTTTCTATTTGTTAACTGAAAAATAAAATTAAGTAAATATTAGTTCCAGTTTTTCAGTTGGCCAAACATCATTTTGTATTCCTGATAAACTATTCAGTTTCTCTAGCCAGAGTTTCTTCATAAATGAAATGAAAAGTAATTAGCCTCCAATTAAAATAAATTAAAAAATGAAATGAAAACAATACTGTTATTTTTAAAGGACTGCTACCTCTAAATATAAAATGTTGTCTCCCTATCTTATCCTTCTGTCTTTTTTAGACTTGTTTATTCAGTAAGTATAGAAAGATGCATTATTTATATTTCTCAGGAGAGTTCAATTGATCTACTAATTTCTGTTAATGCAGTCTATGCAGTTACCTTGTTTTTGTAAGGGAACCAATTTTGTTGGCATCCCCATGGTTTTGTATACCATAGTGCTCTGCAGATGATACATACAAATTACAAATTAACATAATTTTGAAATCTCCTGCTATAAAAATATACTGATGACAGACTAAAATAATATAATTGTATTTTTCAAAGTGAATGTGATATGCTTAAATAATCAATTAAAAAGTAAGTCAAGGAGCCCTTCTAAAATTTAATAGGCTATACAGAATCATATTTTTCTAACTAAAGTATAATAAAATGTCCTGACTTTAAAAAATATTAGCAGTACAGATATAACATAATATCCCTTTCAAAACAGTGATCCTCAGGTGTGATACCTCTGAATTTAGATGGATACTTAACATGTTTATTCAGTCTTTTTGCAGTCAAAAGGAACCATATGCCTTTTACTGATTTAATATGAGAGGTGTAGAATATCTCTGCATTGAAGGGCGATTATTATATTTCTTTCATGAGTATGAAAGTCTCATAACTCAACAGACATCACAAAATGCCTATGGAGTTTGTGAGTTATTAGGGTCAGCCATGGGAATAAAGAAGATAATAACTTTTTACTGGTGAAATATTCAGTTTATTTTATGAGAAAACTTTTTATTGATTACCACTTCAAGAATGGGAGAAACTAATAAAGAACCCAGGGGAATTTTCCATCCACCTATCCAACATTCCAGGACCTATTGGACTGTACGGTTATTGTTTTAGTGATAGTCACACACTGAAACGATAACAGAGAAGAATAAAGATTTCTTCCATTTAATCTTGTGAATTTTTAAAAACATTTAAACATAAAATAATAGTTCTCTGCTTTAATCATTAACTTAGTTTCAGGGAGTAGGAAAAAAACAAAACAAAACAAAAGAACACTGACTAGAATGACCCTGCTGCTGCTGCTGCTAAGTAGCTTCCAACTCTGTGTGACCCCGAGAGACAGCAGCCCACCAGGCTCCCCCGTCCCTGGGATTCTCCAGGCAAGAACACTGGAGTGGGTTGCCATTTCCTTCTCCAATGCATGGAAGTGAAAAGTCAAAAGTGAAAGTGAAGTTGCTCAGTCGTGTCTGACTGCTAGTGACCCCATGGACTGCAGCCCACCAGGCTCCTCCATCCATGGGATCTTCCAGGCAAGAGTACTAGAGTGGGGTGCCATTGCCTTCTCTGAGAATGACCCTAGTCAATGTGAAATAAGGATGTCATTTTTCAGCTTTCTAGAATGGGCTTTCTTTGAAAACCAAAGGCAGTAAAACACAAAAATCAAGGACTTCGGAGTAATTCTCGACTCCAGTACCTAAAGAACATTTTATAAAATGGGAAATTCATTTTGTTAAGGTATGTTTGCATAATTGCCAAACAAAATTCTAAGGCTCTGAACACAGTAAAAGAAAAAAAATAATAATAATTGAGAAGGATGAAAGGATCTTAGATTTTTTGAATAGCAAATGATGTAATATCTAAGAAAGGGCATCTGTAGGTTTGTGTACGTAATGTGTATGCACTTATAATGTTAAGACTATTTAAAATCTATGACAGGAAAGAACGATACAGGGAAATGTTTAGGCAATGTCAGAAATCAGTGTTTGTTTTATGTTAATGCTTATGAAGGTGACTGATTTGTTTTCCTGTATTCACTCGTTTTGTTTTTTTTTTAATTTTTTTTTAATGTGAATCACTTTTAAGGTCTTTATTGAATTTGTTACAGTTTGTTTCTGTTTTCTATGTTGTTTTATTGGTCATGAGGCATGTGGGATCTTAGGTTCTCAACCAAGGATTGCACCGGCACACCCTGCATTTGAAAGCAAAGTCTCAAGCACCAGACTGCCAGAGAAATCTCACTCATTAATTGTTGATTCATTCAGTTTTTATTCATCCATTTCTTAGAAGGTTCTCAATTTCATTGAGCAAAACATCTCTCCCGTAAGGTTTTATATCCTGGAAATAGTTACATTCATTATCAGTATTTTAACATATCTAATTGTATTTCCTCAAGTATTTGAAGACAAATATCATTTCCTCAAATTTATATTTTTGATAGTAAAGAGCCACAAGGTCAAGTTTTCCTTATTTAACTTATTTTGAAGTTCCTTCATTTTCTACTTACATTTTTCTCATTCAGTTTAGTTTTCCTTGCAATGATATTTTAAAATTGAAGTTTCTGTGTGGCATGGACATAAAGTAGATGTGAAATTCAAAAACCAAGTGTCATATGCAGTATGCTGGTCATCAAAATAGTTGGAGTGAGCTTGTTCTAGGAGTCCTGAAGATGCAAACATGATGATAAAAAAGGTTGTAAAAAATATTCATTTGTTGAGAATTAGTGATAAAAAAATAATGAAATTTTGCCATTTCCAAAAGTAAGGATGGAGTCGGAGAGTATGATGCTTAGTGAAATAAGTCAGACAGAGAAAGATAAATACTGTATTATGGTACTTACATGTGGAATCTAACAAATGCAAGCTGGTGAATATAAATGAAAAGAAACAGACTTACAGATGAAGATAACAAACTAGTAAGTACCATGGGGAAAGGAAAAGAGGAGAAGCCAACAGGTTTAGGGAATTAAGAGGTGCGAACTACTGTGTATAAATAAATAAGCTACAAGCATATATTGAACGGCACAGGGAAATAGCAAACATTTTATAACAACTGTAAATGGAGCATAACCTTTAAAATTGGTGAATCACTATGTTGTACACCTGAAACAAATAATACTGCAAATCAACTGAGTCAAAAAATAATAAATGGGTTGTTAGGTTTTGCATACTGCTGCCACCTGGAGGTGAGAAGAGAGGGCAACAGAAAGAGACTTGTCAACCAAGGGAAGTCTTGAACTGAGATAAGAAATATTTGCAGCCACATGAAGCAAAACTCCCTCTCTTGGGTGAAAACCACTGTTGGTGGGAAGTACCTGGTAATAGGGATTTCTATCTCAAAAAAGTCCCTGAAAATACCATGAAAGAAAAGCTAGCTTTAAACAGCCAATAGCCTAAAAGACACCAAGACAGGTTTAGAGGATCCTAGTTAAAATAAGGATTCTCTGCCCTTTTTTGTTCCTTCCTTCCCATAGTCCTGCTCCAAAGAGGTGAAGCAACATACTTCATACATTTGATGTTTTCCTGCTTGTAATTTTACTTTGATAGGCTTCTTTAATTTAAACTTATATATCCTCTTATGAAGGGATGACATACTTTCCTATTTGTCTTAGTCAATATTTTATTTATTTGCCATAATAAATGTTTCTAAAGTTCCTGGTTTGGAAAAAATCTGGAGGTTCACTATTTTATCTTCCTCTGTCTTCTGAATCTAATGTTAAGGAAAATAGAGACCTAGAAGTAGTTTACATTTTTTTGGTTATGTTGTAGGTCATCTATTTGTTTTACTTAGTAAATTCTATTAGACTAAGCACATTGAAATTGCATATACACTCTCTTTTAGCACAGCTCACTTCTCTTATTTCATTTGTTCTCTTCTTCATGGTGAAAGTGAAAGTGAAGTCGCTCCGTCATGTCTGACTCTTTGCTACCCCATGGATTGTAGTCTACCAGGCTCCTCTGTCCATGGTATTTTCCAGGCAAGAATACTGGAGTGGGTTACCATTTCCTTCTCCAGGGATTGAATCCCGGTCTCCCGCATGGTAGTCTCTTCCTTTTCTGGCTCTGTATTATCAGTAATTCTTCTTAGTCCTAAAGCTTATACTATGCCTTTTTTTTTTAATAGTGTTAATTCTATATTTTGGGTATTTGTAAAATTTATTTATCAAGTTATATGAAATAACTCTTGCTTTCCCCTTAATATCTATTTTAGGCATTATCAGATATACTTTTATTTCATTCTAGTATATTATCTTTCATTTTTAAAACATGAATTATTCTTTTTAATCAGAGGCAATTATTAGTTTCTACCTAAAATTAAATACATTCTTTTACATCTTTCAGTTCTTATCTCAGTCAGAATTTTTCCAAAGCATCTGTGTTGTCTTAAATTTTTTGTTTATTTCCTTGTTTAAAATAAACAATAGCAGTCCCATAGATAAATGTGTGTTCAAGGGGTATCTTTTAAAGACTTGCTTACCCTGAAGGGAAGAATAACCAAAAATACCAAATATATTTATTTACCAGTGGTGCAATTTTTAAAAAGATAAAACATCTTTTAAACTATCAGAAAATTTACACTAATGTACACTATTATCTAATGTTAATATCATTTTAAAATATATAAGAAAATAGGCAAGCAAACATAAGAGCATTGATCCAAACATTGATCCAAAAATTCAAGGACATATATTCCTCTTGAAATTGTGTCTACTTTTAACAACAAAAGCAGGAA
>NW_011494721.1:4160058-4165788 GCF_000754665.1 Bison bison bison
CTGGGAGACAGTCGCCAGGTATTCTGTTCCTTTAGGTGATATCTTGAAAATTAAATGACCCCACAGTTTATCTGTAGTCATGCATTAAGGTGAGCATGTCATGTTAGTAGTGCTGGAATTCCAAGGGGAATTCTGTCTATAACAATCATCACAAGTCACACTTATTTCTAAGTGATATGGTTGGTATATGAATGGTTCTCACAAAGAGAAAATAGCTGATGATAAGTGCTTATTCCTGACTATTATGGCCACTGTTAAAAGGTTGTTTTCACTAAGTACTTGTAGATTTAGGCTTAAAAGTAGTTATGCTACAAAGGCTTAGAAATTACTTAAAAACTTTAATTAAATAGGGGATTTTGGTTATAGATTCAGAAGCAGATCTGATATTAATCATTTTTTCTATATGTTTAGAATAGTGACTTTTGAACTTCTTAACTTTAGCACATATTAAAAACAAAGTTTCTACATCATGACAATCCATACACAGACACACATAACTGAAATGTGTACAACCTATGCTGTACTCTATTATTTCCCTTTTAATCTCTTTATTAGAAATAATAATGGCTCTCACAAACTAAATTTCTTTTATGACCCATAATAAGTGGCAAAACAACTAATTTAAAATAATACTCTGAAATACCCAAAGCCACAATATTTTGAGTTTGTCCAACATCAACTAATCAAAAGTCTAGAATCCCAGGGTTCTTATATTCAAATATAGATTTGACTACTAGATTTAGACAAGACCTCCTCTAACAGACATAGCAGATGGGGGAAATCCTTGTGAAAATCTTTTATTGCCAAATCCTAGGATAATCTATCTTTAAAACTCAGAGAACATATCAGATATCCCCCTCAGGGTTGTAACTGCTGGAAGATACTTCATAGTGAATTCTTCTTTGGACTTGGTTTAGACAAAAGTTACAATTAATAACAATTAAATCCGGTTTCAGAAATGTAACCAAGCATTTGCATTTTATAAAACAGTATGCTCTAATTTAATATGGAATATATTTTAAATTAATTTTTCTTGGAATATACTTGCTTTACAAAGTTATGTTAGTTTCTGCTGTAGAGCAAAGTGCATCAACTATCAGTTCAGTCGCTAAATCGTGTCTGACTCGTTACAACCCCATGGACTGCAACACGCCAGTCCTCCCTGTCCATCACCAACTCCCAGGGTATACTCAGACTCATGTCCATTGAGTTGGTGATGTCATCCAACCATCTCATCCTCTGTTATCCCCTTCTCCTCCTGCCCTCAATCTTTGCCAGCATCAGGGGCTTTTCAAATGAGTCAGTTCTTTGCATCAGGTGGCCAAAGTATTGGAATTTCAGCTTCAACAGCAGTCCTTTCAATGAATATTCAGGACTGATTTCCTTTAGGATGGACTGGTTGGATCTCCTTGCAGTCCAAGGACTCTCAAGAGTTTTCTCCAACATAACATTTTGAAAGCATCAATCTTACAGTGCTCAGCTTTCTTTAAGGCCCACTTCTCACATCTGTATATGACTACTGGAAAAACCATAGCTTTCACTGTATGGACCTTTGTCGACAAAGTGATGTCTCTGCTTTTTTAATATGCTGTCTAGGTTTATCATACTTTCTTCCAAGGAGCAAGTGCCTTTTAATTTCATGGCTACAGCTGCCATCCACAGAAATTTTGGAACCCAAGTAAATAAAGCCTATTACTGTTTCCAAGCTTCCCCATCTATTCACCAAGAAGTGATGGGACCAGATGCCATGATCTTAGTTTTCTGAATGTTGAGCTTTAATCCAGCTTTTTCATTCTCCTCTTTCACCTGCATCAATAGGCTCTTTAGTTCCTCTTCACTTTCTGACATTGGGTGGTGTCATATGCATATCTGAGGTTACTGATATTTCTCCTGGTAGCCTTGATTCCAGCTGGAGCTTCATCCAACCCAGCATATCACATGATGTACACTGCATGTAAGTTACATAAGCAGGATGACAATATACAGCCTTGACCTACTCCTTTCCCAATTTTGAACCAGTCTGTTGTTCTATGTCTGGTTTTGTTACTTCTTGATCTGCATACAGGTTTCTCAGGAGAAGGGTAAGGTGGTCTTGTATTCTCATCTCTTTACAAATTTTCCAATTTGTTGTGATCCACACATTCAAAGGCTTCAGCATAGTCAATGAAGCACAAGTAGATGTTTTTCTGGAACTCTCTTGCTTTTTCCATGATCCAGTGGATGTTGGCAATTTGATCTCTGGTTCCTCTGCCTTTTCTAAATCCAGCTTGTCCATCTGGAAGGTCCTGGTAAACATATTGTTGAAGCCTAGCTTGAAGGATTTTGAATATCACCTTACTAGCATGTAAAATGAGTGCGATTTTGTGGTAGTTTGAACATTCTTTGGCATTCCCTTTCTTTGGGATTGGGATGAAAACTGACTTTTTCCAATTTTGTGGCTACTGCTGAGTTTTCCAAATTTGCTGGCATATTGAGTAAAGCAGTTTAGCTGCATCGCTTTTTTAGGATTTGAAATAGCTCATCTGGAATTCCATCACCTCCACTAGTTTTGTTTGTAGTAATGCTTCCTAAGGCCCGTTTGACTTCACAGTCCAGGATGTCTGGCCCTAGGTGAGTAATCACACCATCATGGTTATTCAGGTCATTAAAACCTTTTTGTATGGTTCTTTTGTGTGTTACTGCCACCTCTTCTTAATATCTTCTGCTCCTGTTAGGTCCATATCATTTCTGTCCTTTATTGTGCCCATCTTTACATGAAATGTTCCCTTGGTACCTCTGATTTTCTTGAAGAGATCTCTAGTCTTTCCCATTTTATTGTTTCTCTCTGTTTCTTTGCACTGATCACTTAGGAAGTCTTTCTTAGCTCTCCTTGCTATTCTTTGGAACTCTAACATTCAGATGGGTGTATCTTTCCTTTTCTCCTTTGCCTTTCTCTTCTTTTCTCACCTATTTGTAAGGCCTTCTCAAACAACCATTTTGCATTTCTTCTTTGCAATGCTTTTGATCACTGCCTCCTGTACAACATTAAGAACCTACATCAGTAGTTCTTCAGGTACTCTTGTCTATCAGATCTGATCCCTTGAATCTATTTGTCACCTCTACTGTAAAATCATAAGGGATTTGATATAGGTCATACCTGAATGTCCTAGTAGTTTTCCCTACTTTCTTCAACTTGAGCCTGAATTTTGCAATAAGTAATTCATGGCCTGAGCCACAATCAGCTCCCAGTCTTGTTTTTGCTTACTGGATAGAAGTTCTCCATCTTTGGCTGTTAAGAATGTAATCAATCTGATTTTGGTATTGACCATCTGGTGATGTCCATGTGTAGCGCCATCTCTTATATTTTTGGAAGAGGGTGTTTGCTATCTATGGCAAAACTCTCTCTGTTAGCCTTTTTCCTGCTTCATTTTGTACTCCAAGGCCAAACTTGCCTGTTACTCAAGGTATTTCTTGACTTCCTACTTTTACATTCCAGTCCACTATGATGATGAAAAGGATATCTTTTTTTTTTTTTTGGTGTTAGCTAGTAGAAAATCAAAATCCAGTCACTTTATATCATTTTATATCAGCTATCTAATAAGTCATTTCAGTGCCTAGAACATAATCAGAAATAAGCCATGAATAAGTAGTCTAGCTAGACAATCTTAAAATGATATCAAATTTCACAAAGTGGAGATTAAGAGGATAATAAAACCATGAATTAGCCCAACATTCTAGGTTTTCCAATGGCCTTGGTTCAATAATAACAAACAATTGTCTTTAAATGTCAGTGTTCTTAAGAAAGCAACTAAAATGTCATACAGGCATACTTTAGATAGGTTATTTAACTGTACCATGACTCATTTTTCTCAGGCTCAAAACTTCAGTGTACTCTACTCAATTCTCTGTGGTTACCTAAATAGGAAGGGAATGTATAAAAGAAGGTATATAATTATATGTATAACTTATTGACTCTGCTACACAGTAGAAACCAACACAACATTGTAAAGCAACTGTATTTCAAAAAAATTGTTTTTTAAATTGATGAAATAAAGCTGCTGCTGTTGCAAAGTCACTTCAGTCGTGTCCAACTCTGTGCAACCCCAGAGACGGCAGCCCACCAGGCTCCCCCATCCCTGGGATTCTCCAGGCAAGAATACTGGAGTGGGTTGCCATTTCCTTCTCCAGTGCATGAAAGTGAAAAGTGAAGCCACTCAGTCGTGTTTGACTGCTAGCGACCCCATGGACTGCAGCCTACCAGGTTCGTCCATCCATGGGATTTGCCAGGCAAGAGTACTGGAGTGGGGTGCCATTGCCTTCTCTGGATGAAATAAAACTACTTACCTCATAACGTTGTATTGTACGTGAAACACTGGTTCACATAAAGCACTTAGTGTTCGCCACAAAGTAAATAACAAAAACCATTAGATATTGAATTTTCAAAAATAACAAATATTGGTTCAGTTTCTGGATTTTTTTAATTTTGCAAATGCACATAGCAGAATATTTTAAATAAACTAAAGTTTTCCCTGAAATCTTATCAGTGAATAAAATTATCACAAATAATATTAATAAGACCAATAAAATAAAGTAAAATAAAAGCACCAAGAGAAAAAAAAATCTAAAAACAAATTAAAAAAAAAAAAAGGAATTAACAGAAACCTGTATGAAGTAGCATGGGAGAACAGAAAACTTTTCTTCCTATATATGATATATAAATAATTTACAAAAACAGAACAATAATGATTACTCACATTTCAGGCCAGAAAACCTCATCTTAACCTTGTAAATTTTCTGAAAAGATATTAAATATAATTTCAAATATTCAAATTAATTAACACACTATCAAGCAAAAGTCAGTTTATTGGATAAGATTCTCTTTGTCAAACATTGACTATTTAAGCTCAGTTTCACAAACAACCCACATTCTTTTGAGATGTACTGTGTGTGTCAGGACTTGAGGTACGTAGGTGAGGAAAACCATGTCTAAATAAAATGTCAACATTTGTTTTTTATAAAATGACATTTCTTGTATAACTTAATTTTTTTCTTTCACTTTTAAGATTGTTTTTGGCTATAAAAATATAGCCTTTCTCAGACTATTCCAACTGCCATTACATTAGTTCTTACAAATAGTTTTTTCATAGGTAATTTAACTTCTGGATCAAACTTCCCTTCTCTTGGATCCTTTTTCCCTTTTATAATGATTATTTTATTAATATTTATTAGGGTATAGTTGCCTTATGTTGTGTTACTTTCTGCTGTACAGCAAAGTGAATCAGCCACATGTGTACCTATATTCTCTCTGTTTAGGATTTCCTTCCCTTAGGTCACCATAGAGCACTGAATATAGCTCTCTGTACTATACAGTTCAGTTCAGTCGCTCAGTCTTGTCCGACTCTTTGCGACCCCATGAATCGCAGGACACCAGGCCTCCCTGTCCATCACCAACTCCCAGAGTCCACCTAAACCCATGTCCATTGAGTCTGTGATGCCATCCAACCATCTCATCCTCTGTCGTCCCCTTCTCCTCCTGCCCCCAATCCCTCCCAGCATCAGAGTCTTTTCCAATGAGTCTCTCCTCTTCGCATGAGGTGGCCAAAGTGCTGGAGTTTCAGCTTTAGCATCATTCCTTCAAAGAAATCCCAGGGCTGATCTCCTTCAGAATGGACTGGTTGGATCTCCTTGCAGTCCAAGGGACTCTCAAGAGTCTTCTCCAACACCACACTTCAAAAGCATCAATTCTTTGGC
>NW_011494721.1:4166442-4170422 GCF_000754665.1 Bison bison bison
GTTTCCCCATCTATTTCCCATGAAGTGGTGGGACCGGATGCCATGATCTTCCTTTTCTGAATGTTGAGCTTTAAGCCAACTTTTTCACTTTCCACTTTCACTTTCATCAAGAGGCTTTATAGTTCCTCTTCACTTTCTGCCATAAACGTGGTGTCATCTGCATATCTCAGGTTATTGATATTTCTCCCAGCAATCTTGATTCCAGCTTGTGTTTCTTCCAGTCCAGCATTTCTCATGATGTACTCTGCATATAAGTTAAATAAACATGGTGACAGTATAGTAGTGTATATTTTGTCAATCTGAATCTTCCAATTCATCCCATGCCTCTCTCTCCTCCTACCTCCCCACCACCTCTTGGTGTCTATGTTTTCCCTCTACATCTATGTCTTCATTTCTGCTTTGTAGATTAGTTCATCTGAGTCATTTTTCTAGATTCCACATATAAGTGATATTATTCGGTATTGTTTTTCTCTTTCTGTTTCACTCCACTCTGTATGACAGTCTGTAGGTCCATCCATATGTCTGCCAATGGCACAATTACATTCTTTTTTATAGCTGAGTAATATTTCATTGTATATCTGTATCACATCTTCTCTATCCATTCCTCTGTTGATTGACATTTAGATTGCTTTAGTTTTGGATCTTGTAAATAGTGCTACCAGGAATGTTTTGGTGCATGTATCTTTTGAAATTATTATTTTCCCCAAGTATATGCCCAGACGGTTTCCCTAGTAGCTCAGCTAGTAAAGAACCCAATTCAATTTCTTAGTCAGGAAAATCCACTGGAGAAAGGATAGACTACCCATACCAGTATTCTTGGACTTCCCTGTTGGCTCAGACAGTAAAAAATCCCCTTACAATGCAGGAGACCTAGGTTTGATCCCTGGGTGGGGAAGATCCCCTGGAGAAGGGAATGGCTACCTACTCCAGTATTCTGGCCTGGAGAATTCCATGGACAGAGGAGCCTGGCAGGCTACAGTCCACGGTATTACAAAGAGTTGGACACAACTAAGCAGTGTTCACTTACTCACTCACAGACCCACTTAGTTTTTATTTTTATTTTTTTTTAAGGAAGCTCCATACTGTTCTCATAGTGGCTGTATCAACTCACATTCCCACCAAGAGTTCAAGAGAGTTTCCTTTTCTCCACACCCTCTCCAGCATTTATTGTATATAGATTTTTTTATGATGGACATACTGACCAGAGTCAGAAAACATTCTCTCCTCCTCTTAAATATTGTGGTTATCTCAAAAACTCAACTCTTAGAATAATTCTAAGTCTCTTCTCTCCATGCAGAATTACCCAATCTCACAATCTGAATGCTCATCTTCATATGGCTGCTTACAGAGTTTAAATATCTGCCTTTTATTCCAATTGATTTATAAGTTGCACCACCCAGCTTTCTATTTGGTAGCTAACTAATGATCCCTTAAAACTCAATATGTCACAAATGAAAAGTATTTCTTTCCTCAATAAACACTCCTCTCCCCTTATTTCTCTTTCTGTTGGCTGCATCCTCATTCTTCCAGTCACCTCATTTTGAAACCAGAAAGTAATCTTTTAGTCATTATTTTCCTCTGGTCTTTATATATATCCAGCTTCTGAAATCTACGTCTCGGTTCCGTTTTCATATTTGACTTCACTTTTATTATTCTACATTAGGATTTTATCGCCTTACTGTCAGACTACTGAAAGGGCCTCTTAATGATACCTTAGTTTCTAGGCTCTGATCTTTCAACATATCCTCCTTGTTATTGCCAGAGCACTCAGACTATTTCGTTATTTCTCTTCTTCAAAATTTACAAATCCCCTTTGTTTTTTAAATTTAAAATATATTAATTCTTAATAAAAGATGTGTGTTTAAGGTATACAGCATATTGATTTGATATACAAATACACAGTGGAATGATTACTACAGTCAAGCTAATTGACTTATCCATCTCATCTCATAGTTAATATTTGTGTGTGGGTGGAAAGCAACTGAAACCTACAATCTTGAAAAATTTCCAATATTCAGTACAGTATTATTACCTATAACCACGCTACGTTAGAGCTCTAGGTTTATTCATCCTCCATGATTTTGTACCCTTCAACCAACCTCTCCCCATTTTCTGATACCCTATGGACCCTTATAATGACCTTTTACTTTCTGCTTCTGTGCATTCAGTCTTTCTAGATTTCACATAGAATAAGATAATGCACTACTTTTCTTTCTGTATCTGACTTTAAACTTCGGATTATGTCATTCATTTTTATATGTACTTTAAGAAAGTGAGATTAGTACTTTAAAGAGATACCAGCACACACTTATATTTATTGCAGTGTTGTTCATAACAGGAAGGATGTGAAAATAACATAAGTGCTCCTCCATGGATGAATGGATAAAAATTATGGTATAGACATAAGTGAAAGTGAAAGTTATAGACATAACTATCAGTATAATAGACATCAGTTCAGTGAAGTTCAGTCGCTCAGTTGTGTTGAACTCTTTTTGACCCCATGAACTGCAGCACACCAGGCCTCCCTGTCCATCACAAACTCCCAGAATCTACCCAAACTCATGTCCATTGAGTCGGTGATGCCATCCAACCATCTCAGCCTCTGTCGTTACCTTCTCCCCCTGCCCTCAATCTTTCCTGGCATCAGGGGCTTTTCAAATGAGTCAGCTTTTCTCATGAGATGGCCAAAGTATTGGAGTTTCAGCTTCAACATCAGTCCTTCTAATGAACACCAGGACTGATCTCCTTCAGAATGGACTGGTTGGATCTCCTTGCAGTCCAAGGGACTCTCAAGACTCTTCTCCAACATCATAGTTCAAAAGCATCAATTCTGCACTCAGCTTTCTTAATGGCCCAACTCTCACAGCCGTACATGACTACTGGAAAAACCGTAGCCTTGATTAGATGGGCCTTTGTTGGCAAAGTAATGTGCTGCCATTGACATACAAGCCCTAAATGACTTTCTCCTTTACCCCAAGGCAGTCCCCTCTAAAATACCTACTGGACTTTTTGGACCCCTTCTGCAATAAACCTTCAGTCTTTTACTTGACCGATCTAGTTTGACTTCTAAAGGAATTACTGTTCACTCTGGAGTAATTGATTCAGATTATAAAGGAGAAATTCAAATTATGATGTCAGCTCAGATTTTATGGCAATTCAAAAAAGGGGATACAACTGCTTAATTACTCCTTTTACCTTATATTTCTAATAACTCCCCTAATGATGTATGGACTGGCGGATTCAGCAGTACAGATCAAAAACAGTCCTTTTGGACATCATTAGTATCTGAATTTGCCCGACCAACTATAAATATCAAATTTAATGGTAAAAGATTTTCTGGTCTCCTTGACACTAGATCTGATATTGCTATTATTTCCAACCATTTATGGCCCAAATCCTGGCCTGTACAAAATATTTCTTGACAAATTGCAGGGATTTCTCAAACCAAAGTATGAGAGGTTTATCAGAGTACTCAAATTTATCCATGTAAGGGACCAGAAGGCCAACTTGAAACATTAAAACCTTATGTGATAGATGCACCCCTTAATCTAATAGGAAGGGACTTACTTATGCAATGGCAAACTCAGATATGCATTCCACATTTTTCCCAGGGGCCACTGCTTATTTAACAAACAAACAATTATTAAAATAACTTGGAAAAACGGCAAGCCTATTTGGACAGAGCAGTGGCCCTCCCATGAAAGAGAAATTACAGGAGTATGTCAAGGCTGTATATTGTCACCCTGTTTATTTAACTTATATGTAGAGTGCATCATGAGAAACGCTGGGCTGGAAAAAGCAAAAGCTGGAATCAAGATTGCAGGGAGAAATATCAATAACCTCAGATATGCAGATGACACCACCCTTATGGCAGAAAGTGAAGAGGAACTCAAAAGCCTCTTGATGAAAGTGAAAGTGGAGAGTGAAAAAGTTGGCTTAAAGCTCAACATTCAGAAAATGAAGATCATGGCATCCGGTCC
>NW_011494721.1:4170850-4171813 GCF_000754665.1 Bison bison bison
TTGGCCACCTCATGCGAAGAGTTGACTCATTGGAAAAGACTCTGATGCTGGGAGGGATTGGGGGCAGGAGGAGAAGGGGACGACAGAGGATGAGATGGCTGGGTGGCATCACCGACTCAATGGACATGAGTTTGGGTAAACTCCGGGAGTTGGTGATGGACAAGGAAGCCTGGTGTGCTGCAATTCATGGGGTTGCAAAGAGTTAGACATGACTGAGTGACTGGACTAAACTGAACTGAAGGAATTTACAGATACACAACTAGAATTAAAGCATATTGAGGAATCTTGTTCTCCTTGAAACTTTCCTATGTTTGTTATAAAAAAGAAATCTAACAAATGGCATCTCCTAACAGACCTTAGAAAAGTTAATGCATCTATGAAACCTGTGGGTGCATTACAACCAGGAATTCCATCACCTACCACTATTCCTCAAAATTGGCATATTATTATTATTGATTTACAAGATTGCTTTTTAAATATACCTTTATGCTCTTTAGACCGACAGAGATTCTCTTTCTCTCTCCCTTATCCTAATTATATTGGACCTCATAAACAGTACCAGTGGACTGTACTGGCACAAGGGATGATGAATTCCCCCACCATGTGTCAGTTAAGTTCAGTTCAGTTCAGTCGCTCAGTCGTGTCCGACTCTTTGAGATCCCATGAATAGTAGCACTCCAGGCCTCCCTGTCCATCACCAACTCCTGGAGTTCACTCAGACTCACGAACATCAAGTCGGTGATGCCATCCAGCCATCTCATCCTCTGTCATCTCCTTCTCCTCTTGCGCCCAATCCCTCCCAGCATCATAGTCTTTTCCAATGAGTCAACTCTTCGCATGAGGTGGCCAAAGTACTGGAGTTTCAGCTTTAGCATCATTCCTTCCAAAGAACACCCAGGAGTGATCTCCTTTAGAATGGACTGGCTGGATCTCCTTGCAGTCCAAGGAACTCTCAAGAGTCTT
>NW_011494721.1:4171916-4173628 GCF_000754665.1 Bison bison bison
ATAACTTTCCTTCCAAGGAGTAAGCGTCTTTTAATTTCATGGCTGCAATCACCATCTGCAGTGATTTTGGAGCCCAAAAAAATAAAGTCTGACACGTGTGTCAGTACTACGTAGCTAAAGCCCTTGAGCCTGTGAGAAAGCAATTTCCTAACTTTCTTGTTATTCACTATATGGATGAAATATTGTTTTCAGCTCCATCTATCTTAGAAACTCAACACATGTTTGATATAGCTCAACTATGCTTAAAAAACTCTGAATTAATCATTGTCCCTGAAAAAATTCAAACCTCTACACCTTACCATTACTTGGGGTTTGTTGTTAATAGACAGTGTATTACTCCCCAACTAACTCAGATCCATACTGATAAATTATCAACCTTAAGTGATTTTCAAAAGCTCTTAGGTGATATAAATTGGATTAGACCTTCTTTACTGCTTCTGCTGCTAAGTCACTTCAGTTGTGTCCAACTCTGTGTGACCCCATAGACAGCAGCCCACCGAGCTCCCCTGTCCCTGGGATTCTCCAGGCAAGAACACTGGAGTGGGTTGCCATTTCCTTCTTCAGTGCATGGAAGTGAAAAGTGAAAGTGAAGTTGCTCAGTTGTGTCTGACTCTTAGCAGCCCCATGGACTGCAGCCCACCAGGCTCCTCCATACATGGGATTTTCCAGGCAAGAATACTGGAGTGGTGTGCCATTGCCTTCTCCAGACCTTCTTTAGGCATTGCTAATAATCAACTGAATAACCTATTTAATACTTTAAAAGGAGATCCTGATTTAAATAGCCCTTGTTCACTTTCTCAAGAGGCACGAGAGGAACTCTATTTGGTGCAAAATAAATTACAGTAACAATTTCTTACTTGCATCAGACTAGATTTACCTCTAGAATTTTTTATATTCCCCTCTCCTCATTCTCCCACAGGACTTCTTGCCCATCAAGAACACCCAGTAGAATGGATCTATACTAGTTTTAGGGAAATAGTCATTTACACCCTACCTTGATTCATTTGCTCTAATCATTATCAATGGAAGAAATAGGACTAAAACTCTAATTGGCTCTGATCCTCATAAAATTATAATACCTATCAATAAATCTCAATTTGAGAACACATTACAAACTTCTACCAATTTTCAAATAGCTTTTCTGGAATATTTTGGAGAAATTTCATTTCATTATACTTCTGGTAAGCTGTGGAATTTCTTCAAAAATACTAAATTTATTAGTTCTCGAATTATCAGCTCACAGCCTATACCACAGGCCGAAGTTTTTTATATAGATGGAACTAAAAACTCCAAAGCTTCATTCTGGTCTCTGAAAGAATATAAAGTCTTTATACTAAATTTCATTCTGCTCCAAAAAATAAATTATATGCTCTTATTCAAGTTATTTGCCTACATCCTTTCCCCATTAATATAGTCTCTGACTCTATATATTCAGTTTTTGTATTAAAAAACATAGAAACCTCCACGATAAACTCCAATCAACCTATTATTTAACAACTCTTTTTTGAACTACAATCTGTTTTTAGAAACTGCAGTTCTCCCATTTATATTACACATATTCGAGCACATTGTTTACTTCCTGGCCCCAAGACTTATGGTAATGAGCAAGCTGATAAATTGGTTTCCTTTGCTACTCCAGATGCTTCTTGACTTCCTACTTTTGCATTCCAGTCCTCTATAATGAAAAGGACATCTTTTTTGGGTGTTAGTTC
>NW_011494721.1:4174322-4191384 GCF_000754665.1 Bison bison bison
GGAGCAAGTGTCTTTTAATTTCATGGCTGCAATCACCATCTACAGTGATTTTGGAGCCCCCAAAAATACAGTCTGACACTGTTTCCACTGTTTCCCCATCTATTTCCCATGAAGTGATGGAACCAGATACCATGATCTTAGTTTTCTGAATGTTCAGCTTTAAGCCAACTTTTTCACTTTCCTCTTTCACCTTCATCAAGAGGCTTTTTAGTTCCTCTTCACTTTCTGCCATAAGGGTGGTGTTATCTGCATATCTGAGGTTATTGATATTTCTCCCAGCAATCTTGATTCCAGCTTGTGTTTCTTCCAGCCCAGTGTTTCTCATGATGTACTCTGCATCTAAGCTAAGTAGGTTGACAATATACAGCCTTTATGTATTCTTTTTCCTATTTGAACCAGTCTGTTGTTCCATGACCAGTTCTAACTGTTGCTTCCTGACCTGCATACAGGTTTCTCAAGAGGCAGGTCAGGTAGTCTGGTATGCCCATCTCTTTAAGAATTTTCCACAGTTTGTTGTAATCCACACAGTCAAAGGCTTTGGCATAGTCAATAAAGAAGAAATAGATGTTTTTCTGGAACTCTCTTGCTTTTTGGATGATCCAGAAGATGTTGGCATTTTGATCTCTGGTTCTTCTGCCTTTTCTAAATCCAGCTTGAACATCTGGAATTTCGCAGTTAACATACTGTTGAAGCATGGCTTGGAGAATTTTGAGCATTATTTTGCTAGCATGTGAGATGAGTGCAATTGTGCATTAGTTTGAGCATTCTTTGGCACTGCCCTTCTTTGGGATTGGAATGAAAACTGACCTTTTCCAGTCCTGTGGCCACTGCTGAGTTTTCCAATTTGCTGGCATATTGAGTGCAGCTCTTTCACAGCATCATCTTTTAGAATTTGGAATAGCTCAACTGGAATTCCATCACCTCCACTAGCTTTGTTCGCTGTGATGCTTTCTAAGGCCCACTTGACTTCACATTCCAGGATGAGTGATCACACCATCCTGATTATCTGGGTTGTGAAGATCTTTTTTATACAGTTCTGTGTATTCTTGCCACCTCTTCTTAATATCTCTTGCTTCTGTCAGGTCCATACCATTTCTGTCCTTTATCGAGCCTATCTTTGCATGAAATGTTCCCTTTGTATCTCTAATTTTCTTGAAGAGATCTCTAGTCTTTTCCCATTCTATTGTTTTCCTCTATTTCTTTGCAGTGATCATGGAGGAAGGCTTTCTTATCTCTCCTTGCTGTTCTTTGGAACTCTGCATTCAAATGGGTATATCTTTCCTTTTCTCTTTTGCTTCTGGCTTCTCTTCTTTTCACAATTATTTGTAAGGCCTCCTCAGACAGCCATTTTGCTTTTTTGCATTTCTTTTTCTTAGGGGTGGTATTGATTCCTGTCTCCTGTACAATGTCATGAACCTCCATCCATAGTTCATTAGGCACTCTATCAGATCAAGTCCCTTAAATCTATTTCTCACTTCCACTGTATAATCATAAGGGATTTTATTTAGGTCCTACCTGAATGGTCTAGTGGTTTTCCCCACTTTCTTCAATTTAAGTCTGAATTTGGCAAGAAGGAGTTCATGATCTGAGCCACAATCAGCTCCCGGTCTTGTTTATGCTGACTGTATATAGCTTCTCCATCTTTAGCTGCAAAGAATATAATTAATCTGATTTCGATTTTGGCCATCTGGTGATGTCCATGGGTAGCGTCTTCTCTTGTGTTGTTGGAAGAGGGTGTTTGCTATGATCAGTGTGTTCTCTTGGCAAAACTCTTATTAGCCTTTGCCCTTTGCTTCACTCTGTACTCCAAGGCCAAATTTGCCTGTTACTCCAGGTGTTCCTTGACCTCCTACTTTTGCCTTCGAGTCCCCTATAATGAAAAGACATCTTTTTGGGGTGTTAGTTCTGAAAGGTCTTGTAGGGCTTCATAGAACCATTCAACTTCAGCTTTTTCAGCGTTACTGGTCAGGATATAGACTTGGATTACTGTGATATTGAAGAGTTTGCCTTGGAAATGAACAGAGATCATTCTGTCGTTTTTGAAATTGCATCCAAGCACTGCATTTTGGACTCTTTTGGTGACTATGATTGGCTACTCCATTTCTTCTAAGGGATTCCTGCCCACAGTAGTAGATATAGTGGTCATATGAGTTAAATTCACCCATTCCAGTCCATTTTAGTTCACTGATTCCTAGAATGTTGACATTCACTCTTGCCATCTCTTGTTTGACCACTTCCAATTTGCCTTGATTCATGGACCTAACATTCCAGGTTCCTATGCAATATTGCTCTTACAGCATCAGACCTTGCTTCTGTCACCAGTCACATCCAAAACTGCGTGTTGTTTTTGCTTTGGCTCCATCCCTTCTTTCTTTCTGAAGTTATTTCTCCACTGATCTCTAGTAGCATATTGGGCACCTACCAACCTGGGGAGTTCATCTTTCAGTGTCCTATCTTTGCCTTTTATACTGTTCAACCCAACATGGCCTAATTTCATTGAGTTAGACAAGGCTGTGGTCCATGTGATCAGATTGGCTAGTTTTCTGTGATTGAGGTTTCAGACTGTCTACCCTCTGATGCTCTCTCTCAGCGCCTACCATCTTACGTGGGTTTCTCTTACCTTGGACATGGGGTATCTCTTCATGGCTGCTCCAACAAAACGCAGCCACTGCTCCATACCTTGAACGTGAGTATATCCTCTCGGCTGCCATTCCTGACCTTGGACATGAGGTATCTCCTCTCTGCTGCTTGCCACTCCTGCAAGCAGCAATGTCAATTATTTATAGACATATATGTCTATATATATATATGTCTATAATAGACATATATTAATAGATACAAATATTTTGTATCTATTTTTTATATTTTATATTATATTTTATATATTTGTATCTTTTTTATGTTTTGTATCTTTTAATAGATACATATATTTTGTGCTCACTCAGTGGTGTCTGACTTTTAGTGACCATATGGACTGTAGCCCTCCAGGCTCCACTGTCCATAGGATTTCCCAGGCAAGAATACTGGAGTGGGTTGCCATTTCCTTCTCCAGGGGATCTTCCAGACCCAAAATCGAACCCACATCTCTTGTGTCCCCTGCATAGCAAGCAGATTCTTTACCAGTAAAGCCACTTTGGAAACCCAATTATAAATATCACTCTACATTAAAAAAGATCTGCCGTTTATAACAACATGAATGTTTCCTCTTTCTGAACATTAAAATCTCACATCATCTTGACTACCTGTTTTGTATTCTTGTATATGCTCCTACTTACATTCACTCATTCTTGATTTCATGTCTATGGTCTTATGGTTGACCTTAGCCTGTAATGATTTCCCACTTTTTTCTATCCAAATCCTACTGATTTTTTAAGCCTGTAATGGTTTCCCATTTGATTCTATCCAAATACAGCTAATTCTTTAAGATCTACCTTCTAATATTTCCATTTGTGAATGTAATGCATTGACTTTTCTTTCCTCTTACCTTCACCACTCTTGATGATTGCATCCAGCGGTTAGGCTCTAACCTCTTGGATTTTTTGTTGCTGCATGGTACATTGAGTGCAGAATATGAAGTTGGGAAGAAACTGTGGCCATACCAGATATTTTATTTTATAATTAAGAACCCTGGATTTTAATGCATTTAATATTCAAAAGTTTCTTGAAACTAGGATAAGTGCTACATCATTCCTCTTTATTCTAACACCCTCCTCCCATGCATTTAGTATGGCACTGAGATTCCACTAGGCACTAGTTAATTCTTACATCTAACCCGATAATATGACCTAAGTTGTATCTTAGAAGCTGAATTTTAAGCATGTTAATGATAGAATTGGTCATTCTGTAATACTTCTTTACAATACATCTGTTAGAGATAAGGCTATATGAGTTACTAATATTTATTGAAATCATGTGATTTTTCTCATATAAAATTTGCATGTATGTATATACACATTCATATGAGTATGTATTTTAGACATACATATTCTCCAATATTACTGTGTGAACACTAGTTATTTACATGACTGGTAAGTGGTGAAGCCATGTTTAAAATAGGTCAGATATCAAATACTCCCCAAATAACTTCCATATTATAGTTCCACTATACACTTAAAAACAGTGGCTCAATAGATGCCTTTTAATTATGTTGATTACATAGCTTGGAGAAAGCAAGGAGGTTCTAGAAAAGCATCTGCTTCATTGATTACACTAAAGCCTTTGACTGTGTGAATCAAAACAAACTGGAAAATTCTTAGAGATATGGGAATACCAGACCACCTTACTTGCCTCCTGAGAAATCTGCCTGTGGATCAGTTAGAACCAGGCATAGGAAAACTGACTGGTTTAAAACTGGGAAAGGAGTACAATAAGGCTGTGTATTGTCATGGTGCTTATTGAACTTATATGCAGAATATATCATGTGAAATGCTGGACTAGATGACTCATAAGCTGGAATCAAGACTGCCTGGAGAAATATCAACAACCTCACATATACAGATGATACCATTCTAATAAAGCCAAGAGGAACTAAAGAATGTCTTGATGAAGATAAAAGAGGAGAGTTAAAAAGCTGGCTTAAAACTCAACATTCAGCAAACTAAGATCATGGCGCCTAGTTGTATCACTTCATGGAAAATAGAAGGAAAAAATGTGAACAGTAACAGATTTTATTTTCTTGGACTCCAAAGTCACTGTGGATGGTGACTACAGCCATGAAATTAAAAAAAAAACAAAAAAACAACTTCCTCCTTGGAAGGAAAGCCATGACAAGCCTGCTGCTGCTGCTGCTGCTGCTGCTAAGTCACTTCAGTCATGTCTGACTCTGTGCGACCACATAGATGGCAGCCCACTGGGTTCCTCTGTCCCTGGGATTCTCCAGGCAATGGAGTGGGTTGCCATTTCCTTATCCAAGCCTAATCAGTGTGTTAAAAAGCAGAGACATCATTTTTCTGACAAAGGTCCATATAGTCAAAGCTATGCTTTTTTCCAATAGTCATGTGCAGATGTGAAAGTTGGACCATAAAGACGGTTAAGTGCCAAAGAATTGATGTTTTCAAATTGTAGTGCTGGAGAAGGCTTGTGAAAGTCCCTTGGATAGCAAGGAGATCAAACCAATCAATATCCTAAAGGAAATCAACCCTGGATATTCATTGGAAGGATTGTTGCTGAAGCTCCAATACTTTGGCCACATGATGCAAAGAGCCACCGCATTGGAGAAGATCCTGATGCTAGGAAAGATTGAGGGCAGGGCAAGCAGGTGACAAAGGATGAGATGGTTGGATTGCATCATTGACACAATTGACAAGAGTTTGACCAAACTGTGGAGATAGTGAAGTACAGGGAAGACTGGCATGCTGCAGTCCATGGGATCACAAAGTGTCAGATATGACTTGGTGACTGAACAGCAACAAATATAGCTTGTATTT
This sequence comes from Bison bison bison, assembly GCF_000754665.1. NCBI lineage: Eukaryota > Metazoa > Chordata > Mammalia > Artiodactyla > Bovidae > Bison > Bison bison. Next base: position 4,179,749 of record NW_011494721.1, read on the forward strand.
AAGTTGTTTATAATAACAAAATAATATTATATTGTTATATATTTGTGATAACAAAATGTCATTGGATCCATTCTATATGAAAACTTTTCTACTGAATTCCAGTAAATAAAGTATGTATTGAGAAAATACTAATTAACTACTATTTATGAACCAGGTGCTAAGCTTACAATAAGAAATACAATGATTCTCAAATGTGCATTTAGAGGCATGTGGCATCTTCCCTCCTTTACACAAAGCACATAGAATATTTTTGCTACTGAAGTGACAGCTCTTTAAAGACAGGTACATTAACCAAGTGGATTCTAAGACAAAATTACCTTAACTTTGTATGACAGTATGGGCATACTCTTGATACAAACAGGTGAGTTTCTATATTGCCAAAATGATAGGAGACTTGTCTACTGAAAAGAAAAGAACAAAGAAGATAGAAAAGAAAGGGGGAAATACCCTTTATCTGTAGCTCTAATGTCCTGAATCCTAGTGAGAGACCCGTTGTTTTTTATGACTTAGCTCTTACTGTAAAAAAAAACGCAATATGATTTGCATGTTAATTTGCATACTTTTGTATAATTCATGCTACTGCTGCTGCTAAGTCACTTCCCTGTGTGACCCCATAGACAGCAGCCCACCAGGCTCCCCTGTCCCTGGGATATTCCAGGTAAGAATACTGGAGTGGGTTGCCATTTCCTTCTCCAATGCGTGAAAGTGAAGTCGCTCAGTCGTGTCTGACTCCTAGCGGCCCCATGGACTACAGCCTACCAGGCTCCTCCATCCATGGGATTTTCCAGGCAAGAGTACTGGAGTGGGTTGCCATTGCCTTCTCAGTGTATAATTTATATATGTTATCAAATTTGCTTGTAGCTGATACATTTCTGTAGTCTCCTTGAATGCCAATCCTGTGTTCTCTGATGTGTATAGGCAAGATGACTAGATTGGAGTGAGTGAGAGATTATGTTGCTGTCTCTTTCACTTTGAAATTTTGTTCTTTTACTGAAATCCCATATCAAATGCTAACTAGTTGCACAGATAATTTATAACTAACATGATGTTTACTCTGTGCCAAGCACTGTCCTAAAAAATTTATTCTGTAATTTATCAAATAACATTAAACCCTATGATATATATGCTAATATTATTTTTATTTTTCACCTGAGTTTAATTAGCTGGTCAAAGATGACATAGCCAGGAAATGATAGTGCTAATATTTGAATACGTTCAGTCTGGCTTTTACATTTTTGTTCCTAATCACCATGTTATACTCACTCTTAGGAGTCTGATAAAGAGTGAAGATATATATGTTCCTGATTGCTTATGTTATTTTCTACATCATGATGTTTGAAGTTGATGCTAAATACATTCTGATAACATGGCTCACTAATATTTTATTTACGTGATATAAAATGCAAATGACTGGAGAATTATTTAAAGATAGGCTAGCACAAATAAGGAGCTAAAAATTGCCAATAAATGCTGCAATTGAAATGTGAATAAATTTCTGTAAAAGGAATTTGACAACTTTGCTTCACAAGATTGAAAGGGAGACTGAAGAAAATTTGATCATTATTAAGAGCACTGAAGAATTGATGCTTTTGAACTGTGGTGTTGGAGAAGACTCTTGAGAGTCCCTTGGACTGCAATGAGATCCAACCAGTCCATCCTAAAGGAGATCAGCCCTGGGATTTCTTTGGAAAGAATGATGCTAAGGCTGAAACTCCAGTACTTTGGCCACCTCATGCGAAGAGTTGACTCATTGGAAAAGACTCTGATGATGGGAGGGGTTGGGGGCAGGAGGAGAAGGGGATGACAGAGGATGAGATGGATGGATGGCATCACTGACTTGATGGACATGAGTCTGAGTGAACTCCGGGAGTTGGTGATAGACAGGGAGGCCTGGCGTGCTGTGATTCATGGGGTCACAAAGAGTCAGACACGACTGAGCGACTGAACTGAACTGAGCTGAACTGAAGATATATTTATCTTCTTTATAGTTTTTCCTTTAGTCATGCAGATTTCTCTATCAAATTCATTGTTAAATCTCTTTTCTATTATCCTTTTTATTTCCTCATGGAAAGACACTTTTCTTTTGATTATAGAAGTTATTTATTTGTTTATTCTTTCCATCCTTAAAAATACCAGTGAGAATCAAGCTAAGTGTTAGAATTCATACATTTGGTGAGCAAATGTTTAAGCTGAAACTTGAAAGATAACAGAATTTCCTAAGTAAAGTGACGTGAAAGGGTAAGAAGTATTTTGGGTTGTAGAAACAGAATGTGTTACTATCCAGAGATGAGAAACAAGTCATATTTGTAGGTTAAAGTTAGAAGTGAAGTTAGATGAGACAGGACATAAATATGACTGCTGGACCCTGAAAGCTTTAGTTGAGGGAGTTGTACTTAGTCTTAAATACAATGGAAAGCTGTTGAATGAATTTGAGAGATTCCAGGTTCATCATGGAAAATGATTTCAAGTGAGCTGAATATGAACTTAGCAAGCTTAGTAAGGAGAATTTCCTAGAAGTCTATTTTAAGAGATGATGATCTGGACAGTACTTTGGCATTTAGAATAAAGAGAAACACAATTTTTAGAGTTATAACAGAGTAGGACAGTTTAAGACTTGATAATGGATTGAATTTGTCCGTATGGGAGAGGAAAGGGGTCATTGTGGCATTCTGACTTAGTAAATGCGTATGGTGGCACAATACATTGAAACAAGGAATACTGAAGGGAAAGCAGGTTTAAAAATGTTGAGTGTGAGATTCTTGTAGAGATGTCCAACATATAATGTGGTGAGCAGACCTGGTAATTGGTGGGTAGGTCTGTGTTGACATGTAGATCTCTGAATATTTAATGCATGATAATGCTAGCAAATATAGCAAGGAGAGAGTTCCAGCAAAGAGGACAAGGTTAAACCCCTAAGGAAACTGATTTTAAGAGAGAAAGCAATGAACAGGTATTTTCTTAAATGGTGGAAAAAGAGCAGCCACTGAGGGGAGATTAAAACCATTAAAAGAACAGAATCCAAAAAAAAAAAGAAGAAGAAAAGAAAGTTAAGACGTTAAATGTATTGCCTCCAGAGAAGAAAAAATATAAACATATTTGATTGATTTGGTAATGTTAACTAGATGTATCTTCTCTAGTTTATATTTTCTTATATAGAAAAAATTCCTGTGTATTTTTGCTGCTCTAATAAAAGAAGAAATGAGAGGCTTTTTATTTCATTTTGGTTATTATTTTGTTTCTTGCTCTGTATCTAATAGAAACAAAACCAACTCCTGCTACTTCTTTTGAAAGCAAATATCTTTACAACTTGAACTTTGAAACACCCAGCAAAATTCTAGAAAATTAAAAGGACAAGAAGTTGAGAAGAATGTCTGAAGAACTTAATGGCCCCCTTTCCCTTAATGGGTTCAATGTATAACTATTTTATCTAGTATAGGATCAAATATTTCAGTTTGTCAGCTGAGCATCACCTATAGGAAATTTTGCTTGAATTCTCAAGTGTGGCTAAATTTCCAACTTCACCTCCCTCATAGCAACCTGTGCTGTAGTCTTTTAAAATCATGTTCTTCTTTTTTTTTTTTTTTTCCTTTTTGCCAGACAAAGTTATGAGGCCAGTAAATGTGGAACTAAATTTTCATTTATATATTCTAAAACTGTGGTTAGCTATGTCCTCCTCTGATAGCTAAAGTAACCTTTAATTTTACTCAATAAGAATTCTGTCATAAATAAACAATTTTAATTAAAAAACAAGAATTTTCTTCATTATTTACATTCAGGTTATTATGGCAAGAAGGCAGGCCATGTAGATTTCATCTGGAGAGCTCTTTCCATTATTTTGGAGTAATGTCAGGAATTATTGGGGAATTGTTCCTCTTGGTGTTGCAATTCTTGATTTTTTTAAGTTTGATCCTTGAGTATAGAATTTTTGTGAGTTTCTTCTTAGAGAAAAGTTTTAACAAATCTGAGGTTTGTTTGTTCCTTTCTCTCTTGCGTAAGGGTAGAGTTTTCTCGGTAGTTGAAAGTTGTGAGAGTGCCATGACAGAAAACTGACTCTTCCTTTTCTATACCTTTATCATCATGGTTACTTCCTTCTAAAGTGTTCATCCATTTATTCATTTTTCCAGAACTTCTCTATGACTCTTTCATTTTAATTAAGAAAGAAAACGGAAGCAATCTTATATGAAAGTCTGTTTATGTATTTTTAATGGAATTTGATATAATAAAGCAATATATTTTGCAAATCTTGCAAATCGTTTATATGGGTTAAATTCAAAGACTCTTTCTAGTGTGTATGCTTGTAGTATGTTTAACTATTTGACCATAGTAGAGAAAATTAATTGATTAGCCCTTAATTTGAAGAGTTTGTAATTATAAAATTGTATCATGCTATAACATATATTTTATTGAGTTTTATATGATAGATATATAAAAATTTATAGTTATAAAAGATAAAATTTGTCATTAAAACTTGACTGGGGACTTCCCTAGTGATCCAGTGGCTAAGACTCCACACTTTCACTGCAGGGGGTATGTGTCCTATCCCTGGTTAGAAAATCAAAAATTCTACATGCCAAGAAAATAGGAAAAAAAAGACAAATAAAAAAATTGATTAGTATTTACCTCTAGTGTCTTGAAGTCATGAACCCAAGAGGACATGAAAAAAATAGATTTAAGGCCACACTTTCTGTATTTTTAAGATTGTTTTTTTTTTAACTCAATTTTGAGATAATTGAAGTTTTGTATGGCTGCTCTAAGAAATAAAACTGAGAGATTCAGAGATTTGGATGCCTCTAGTTCCAATGGTAGCAACTTGAAGAGCTGTGTGGTACAATATAACAACTAGGAAATTGACATGGATGTAATCCCTCAAAGGCAATGGCACCGCACTCCAGTACTCTTGCCTGGAAAATCCCATGGACGGAGGAGCCTGGTGGGCTGTAGTCCACGGGGTCGCTAAGAATCCGACACGAATGAGCGACTTCACTTTCACTTTTCACTTTCATGCATTGGGGAAGGAAATGGCAACCCGCTCCAGTGTTCTTGCCTGGAGAATCCGAGGGACTGGGGATCCTGGTGGGTTGCCGTCTATGGGGTCGCACAGAGTCGGACATGACTGAAACGACTTAGCAGTAGCAGTAGCAATCCCTCAAAAGTACTGAAAATTCTTCAGTTTCACATGCAACATTTTGAGTATGTTTGTGTATTTTGTACACATGTAATTTGGTGTAGTTTTATCATGTGTATATATTGTATGACCAGTAGCACAATTAAGATACAGATTATTTCTATCACAAGGATTCTTCATGCTACTCTCAGTCATGACCTATTTCCCTCCTTCCTTTCCTAGCCCTGAAGTTTCCATTTTGAAAGTGGTAATTTTAAATCCTACTGCTTCTTTTATTTTCCTTTTTTTTTTTTTTTAAGTTAAAATGCTCTAATTGGCTGAAAAGGGGTAAAGTTATACTGTCCAGTTTTGTCCCTTTTTCTTATCAAGAACTGTCTTGATGTATATCTGGCATTTACAAATATTTAATTTAATCATACTGATAATATGAATATAGAAATAGAAATAAGAGTATATTCTTTATGAGGAGGGAATGTGGAGCAGTAGTAAGAATATATGTAATAATAACCCACTTGGATTTAACATGTGCTTGGGGAAATCTGTATTTCTTCTGCAATTCCTGAAATGAGGGAGGAAAGACTTGCTGATTGATAGTTTAGAAACTCTTCTAGGAATGTCAGGAAAAAAGTGGAGCAGCCATCATGAAATAAGCACTCAATACATATTTCTGATAGTAGTATATGTGAATTTAATCACTTTGGACAGCACTTTGGTAATACATAGTCAAGCATTAAAGTTTGATTTGGTGTTTCCAACTCTGAAAATATATTTTGAGAAAATTATCTTTAGATGTTTGTTTTCATCTTGTCATTTCTGAACTCATGTTGCACAAGAAAACTACTTAAGAGACCAAGAGAGGCAAGTAGATAAATTGTGGAACATTTATTTGAAGCAATTTTATTTTAAAAAATAAAAATATTCTTCATACTGAATTTGTAACAACATCAAAATATTTAGTTTGTCATGTTTTATGAAAAAATCAGTATTTAAATTGATATTTATCAAAATATACACACAGACCATGGGAAGAAATCCATGACTATGGTAGCAGTTTTATGTTTGAGTAATGTTATTGATCTTCTTTTCCAAAATTCTTTTGAAAAGCCTATGATGTTTTCATCTTTAATTAGTTTTTAATCTGAAAGGAGTGAGTGAATACAAGCAAAATGTGCTGAAATATTTTAAAAAGTTAAAAAAAATATTTTCTTTGACTTTCCCCTTTCCATCACTGCCTCATTTAAAAAAAGACTATCACTTTTAACTATTATGCATTTCTTCTGATACTTTCTATATATTTCTACCAAAAAGTTACACAAATTGTTCTTTAACTTCCAGTTACAGGAGATGAAAAAGTTACTTCCTTCCACCACTGTCTACCTTCTAACCATACTCCCAAAATAGTTCAAACACAACTTCTAGCAGTGCTTGTATGTCCTTTGTAAATATTGTATATGCCTTTATGAATAAATTTTCACTATAAACTCAAGAAGTGTATTAGGATTAAATTATCTTTCTTGTGCAACTTTGTGTTCTTTTTGGCATGGATAATTCTCTTTGCTTAATTTATTTAAACCCATTATTAAGTTATCCCTGTCTAATAACATTGGAAAATCTACAATATATCTAATTTCACCTATCCCAAACTTTTTAAGAAATCGTCCAGTATATGGTCTTTTCTGAAACACTAGGACCCTGCATGCCTTTGCTGCCATTTGGAACATTCTCTGTAGTGCTACTGTTTGCCTGTCATCTGAGACTTCCCTTGCTTTTACTTTGAAAATCAATCTAATAAATTTCTTCAATTTTATCTTCAAACACCTTCACTGATTCTTTTCAGCATTTAAATAATTACTGTAAATGAGGTGTGTGTGTGTGTGTGTGTGTGTGTGTCCATGTGACTCAGCCTCATTCTGTTCTTCCTACTATGTAGCATCTTATTCTTGTTTTCCTATTCATTATTAAATGAATGATAACTCCTTCTGCTTGTTACACTTTCTCTGCTTTTATAAGTCTCTTTAATTCTCCTTGTTGGGCTCTTTGCCCTTCATGTTGGAAGTTCTTTACAAATATCTGATGATGCTTCTTTATGTATTATATCTGAATGAAGCCTTTAAGAGTTGACTGGAATGTCTTGTAGGAAAATGTTACTCAGTCAGCCTTCACCTGCCAGCATCACCATAATCCTGTTTATATTAGTAGATGTTGAGTTGGTTCTTTCTCCTGGGTTTTGTATTGTCACAGCAGAGAACTGACATGAAAGACTGGGATAGCTCAAGCAGGCATGATTTATTGAGCAAGCAGTAAGTGGTGCACTCTGAAGACATGAGAATGGATCAACCCCCAAAGGAGTGGTTACCTCCTAGTTTGGCTTCCCTTTTTTAATCCTTTGTTTTCTCCCTGGGTGGGCAATGGGGCCTGACTGATTCAGCCCTTTGCAAATAGGGCATATGCCCAAGACCAACTGTGGAAGGGTGCATCTTGGGTGGATTTTCCTGCCTGAAGTCTTCACTCAGATACATGGTTTTCTCTCTCTCTCTCTTTTTTTTTTTCTTTGTTCACCCTCTGCGTGTGATCTCCTAACTGCCGCTTCCTCTGACTGCCATTTTGGAACCTTTTTCCCTACTCTAACTGCCTAACAGCTGGCCAAGTCAGCATATTGGTTTCAAAATTAAGGTGAGTTAAAAAAGGGGAACAAAAAAATGTAAGCAAAGGAGACTGTCCAGGGAATTAAGCAGTATGTTTTCTTCCCCTTTCCCCAGTTTCTGAAAAGCTGACTTCAATAGTTAACAGAATATTAATATAGGGTTGAATATGTGATTTTAATTTCTAAGTGGTCTAAGTAGGTTTTTATCAGCTTTGGGGATTTCATGTGGGATTTTGAAAAGTTGGGAGGCCTCCAGTTTTACATTTAAAAAGGAATTGTGTTCTTTCTTCTGAGGCACACTGCTTCTCTAGGCCAGTTAAGTTTTTCCAGAGAATGATGGTATTGTTACCTACCTGGGATAGAAATGCCTGCAACCTAGAATTCAGGGATCGGATGGGGCACTTTCATGGTATGGGCATATTTTCATTTGGCACATTATTCCAGTCCTTATCTGTGACAGGATTCCCAAGTTCTGACTTAGAGACTATACTTGTTTCCTTCAAAATAGAATACAATCAATTAGAATCAGTCTTCAGGTCTAACTTATCTATAAACAGAGGTGAATACAACTCTCTTGTTTTTCAGTCCTTTCATTCTTCACGCACACTCACCTGTTGTTACATGTTTTTCCAACTTTGAAGGGCTACATGAGTTTTTTATTAACCTACTGCTCAGAAGTATGTTCTTCTGCAGGCATGAACATAACCTTCCTCATTTCTACAACATTATTTATTCTTCCAATTATTTTCAGTCTTCATACATGGTAATGTAGACTTAATATTGTCTCCTAGTTTCATCAGAGTTGTTTCTTTTTCTCTATATTTAAGATGAATTTTAAAAGAAGGGGAAATATATGAAATACAGCTACTTGTATCAATACTGTGCATTTTGTAAAGCATTAATATTGAGCAAAAGCTGCAGAAAAACATGTGGTTCCAATTATATAAAAGCAAATCCAATAAAAACTAAACACCATATTGTTTAAAGACATATGCATTTGTCATAATTTTAAAGGAAAACCTGGGAGTGATTACCATAGCATGCAGAATAGTGAATGTATTGAAGTTAAAGAAGAAATAAAGGTAAAAAAATTACTCAGAGAGTATCAATATATTGGCAAAGTATAGCTATCCAGTCTTCTATGTATCTAATAAATTTTATATTTACAAAGTATTTACAAAAAATTAAAATTATATTACAAAGTATTTGTACTGAAAAAGTTTAAAGTTAAAAAAACAAAAAAAGAGGAATCATAATGTCTTTATCTCACCAATTTAATACAGGAACTTTGTATTACTCTTATTTTTATTCATTAACAATTTTTTTTCCTAGTTCTTCCCTCTGCCCACCCTCCTCCCCACTAGAAACAAATTCATCTCTGTATTTACAACTCTGTTTCTGTTTTGCTGTTTCTTCATTTGTTTTGATTTTTAGATTCCACTCCCATGTAAATTCATCAATATTTATCTTTATCTTTCACTTATCACAATATCGTCTAGGTCCATCCATGTCAAAAGTGGCAAGATTACATTCCTTTTTTAATGACTGAGTAATATTTCATTGCATATATTTGCCACATCTTCTTTATCTATTCATGTATTTATAGGCACTTAAATTGCTTCTTATCTTGGCTATTATAAATAATACTGCAATAAACAGAGAATGCATATATGTTTTCTAATTAAAAAAATTTTTTTTCATGTAAATACCCAGGAAGAATTGCTGCATCATTTTGTAGTTTATTTTTAATTTTTGAGTAGTCTCCATAATGTTTTCTGTAGTGGCTGCACCAGTTTACATTCCCACCAACAGCTCACAAGAATGCCCTTTTCTCTACATCCTCAACAACACTTTTTATTTGTTTTCTTTTTGAGAACAGCCTTTCTTATAGAGATGAGATGATATCTTTTTGTTACTTTGACTAGCGATTCCCTGATGATTATTGATGTTGAGAACATTTTTTCATGTGCCTGTTGGCCATCTGAACATCTTTCATGGAAAAGTGTATATTCAGATACACTGCCCATTTTTAACTAGACTCTTTGTGGGGTTTTTTTGTTTGTTTATGTTGAGTTCTTTGTGTATTTTCAGTATTAGCCACTTTTCAGATATATCATTTGCAAATAGTCTCTCCCATTCAGTAGGTGGCCATTTCATGTTGTGGATAGTTTCCTTTGCTGTTGGAAAGTTTTTGCTTTGGTTCCCTTTGTGTGAGGCAACTTATCCAAAAAGTATTACTGAGATTTATTTTAAATAGAATACTGTCCCAGTTTTCTTTTACAAATTTTATTTCAAGACCTATATTTAAATCTGTATTTTTAATTTATTTTTTGTGCATGGTGTAAGAGAGTAGTCCAATATTATTCTTTTGCATGGTATCGTTCCAGTTTTCCCAGCACCATTTACTGAAGTGGCTATCCTTTTTCTTATTGTATATTCTCATCTCCTTTATCATAGATTTATCAACCATGTAAGTATGGGTTCATTTCTGGCCTTTCTATTCTGACCCATTGATTGTGTGTGTTTCTGTGCCAGTATTGTACTGTTTTGAATACATTTAGCTTTATAGAATAGTTTCAAATCTGGGAATATGATACCTCCAGCTTTGTTTTTCTTTTTCAAGACTGTTTTGGCTGTTTAGTTCATTTGTATTTTCCTATAAATTTTAGAATTATTCTTTCCAGTTCTGTGAGAACTACCATTGTTATTTTGATAGGAATTGCATTGAATCTATAGATTGCCTTTAGTAGTGTAGTATTTTAACAATATTAATTATTCCAATCCATTAACAGTATATTTTTCCATCCGTTTGTGTTGTCTTCAATTTCTTTCATTAGTGTCTTATAGTTTTCTGAGTATAGGCCTTTTACCTCCCTAGGTTGGTTTATTCCTTAGTATTTTGTTTTCATTGCTGTTATTATAAATGGATTTTTTTTCTCTTTCTGATAGTTTGTTGTTGTTATATAAAAATGCAATGGGTTTCTATATATTAATTTTATATCCTGCAACTTTATTGAATTCATTGATCAGCTGTTAAATTAACTGATAATTCTTGGAGGAATTTTTAAACTGACAAGGTAAAAATATAGGAGAATTAAGATCATTGGAATATTCAAAATTATTTCTTCCAAGAGTGGAGAATGGTAATAAGGCATGTTTAAGGTTGAAATAATTTTAAAAGGGACAAGAAGGAGGTTAGGCATCAGACACAAATAGATATCAAAAAAATAAATATGAGGCTGGAGAATGAGGACAATTTCATTTTGTTTTGAAATTTGGATCGCAAATTATAAAGATCTCAGGAAGGTTCCTCAGAAAGATGTTTCTGATCAGTGAAATGTGAAAGAAAAGTTAATGTATATGAATACACATGTCACATATCCATACAGACACACATTTTATACATTTAATTTAAGGTGATTGTGATGGATAATTTGATGTGTCAACTTGACAAGGCCATCATACCCAGTTTTTAGTCAACCACCAGTCTAGATGTTGCTGTCATAGTATTTTTTTCAGATGTTATTAACATTTAAATCAGTAGCCTTTGAATAAAGCAGATTACCTTCCATAATCTGGGTAGGCTACATCCAATCAACTGAAGGCTAAGGTCTCCATGAATGAAGAATCTCTGCCAGCAGACTATCTTCAGACTTCAGCTCCAATATTAATTCTTGCCTGAGTCTCCAGTCCTACAGATTTTGGTCTTGCCAATCCCCACAATGGTTTGAATCAAAATAAAATAAATCTCTCTCTTAATATATTTATACATTGTATTGGTTCTGCTTTTCTTAAGAACCTTGAATAATATAAAGACCACTGGGATTTTTTATAAGAAGTCCTCCCCACTCCTCGCATTTTTTTTTT
>NW_011494721.1:4191484-4195258 GCF_000754665.1 Bison bison bison
TTTTTTTTTTTTACATAGTAGGAAAAGTTAAGAGTCTCTACAAAAAACAGTCCATGTGTTATTCCAGATTCTGATGTGGCTTTAGCAGAAATTTGTTGTGGTGTTAGCTAACAGCCACTGCTGTTCCTACAGATTCCTAGGCCTCATGGGTGGCAAAGATGGTTGAATAACTACAAACTGAAGTATCTATGCATTGGCAGACTGTGCAGAAGGCTCTGGCTTCTGCATCAGTCACCTGAAGAGGGCCTGGTGACAGGATCTTGTGGAAGTGCAAGGCAGATAATGCCAACTGTCATCAAATGGGGTAGGAGGGGGAAGGAAGAAGGAGATTGTGGCTAGAAATAAGACATATGTTCCTCTACCACTTAATACCCCATAAGATGATGTCAGGCACAATAATTCAAGGGGCAGCTATGAAGCTGCCCTATGAAATTGAGCTTCTTTGGAAACTGTGGCTAGCTTAGAAAAGCACTTGCTCTAATTTCTCCCTCACTTTATGTCCTTTTTGTCCCTCACTTTTATTTCCTTGTGATTATAATACTCAATTAACTGTTAGCACCTATGCTTTTATCCCACATCAATTTATTTTGCATGGGACTTAGGCTTGGAAAAGGATTCTGGGAATTTTACAGTATTTTGTCTTAGTAAATCACAATTCTACACTTTAGTAAGAAATAAAGATGTATCTGCTGCATCTGAGATGAATGCCATAAATGTTAAAGTATATAAGTGTCAATTACAGCAGGTTGGCAGGGTCGAATGAATATAATGATATAATGAAATCAAGAATAAAATGTGTCATTTATTATTAGAAAATACAAATAAAAAGGTGTTGTTTGAACTACAATTTTTTAAAACCAAAACTATCAAGTAATTTATATATCTTGGATGATGCATTCTTAAAGGTAATGAAATATGCAGTTATGGAAAAATTAATTTCAAAGTGTTTTTCTTTCATGTTTTTCTTAAATTTGATATCCTAGCTGAGAGTTAAGTATAAAAATGCTATTCAAATTACACTATTGTATTCTCCAGAAAAATTAGCAGAACTTCTTTCGTGTATATTGCTTTATAGTCTGTAGTGCGTGTAACCTTTTGTTAGCATTGAATATACTAGAAAGTAATATTTATTGCCAGATATTGTGACAATTCCAAGAATAATTGGGTTATCCCTGGGGTTTAATAATTCTAATTTTCAAATCCATGCTCTGATTTGTAAGGGTTACTTATATTAAAATATGAAGGTGTGAGAAAAAAATGATTTTGATGGGAAAAGTCACTTTCAGAATTAAATCTCTAATAACATGTATTATGGTATCCCTGACCTAGCCTGTGACAAGGTCTCTTCGTCTTCCTATTCCACTCTCTCCATCCTTTCATAATGCTTTTCTGAATCATCTTGAGTCTTTTATAACTTAAAAGTCTACTTTCTATAAACATTTTTTTCCTACCTTTAATCCAAACTGAGGTTTACCCATTTAGTTCCTCTGTTCAAAGTAGCTAAGTTCTCTGTATAATAGCTAAAATGTCTCAATTTTAAAATTTATTTGCTGAATAAACAGAGGCTCAGAGAGGAGGTGATGCCTTCCTCCTGGGCTTTAATCCACCTGAGTGGTAGGATTAAAAATAAATTTAGGATCTTATTTTAGCATTTGAGAGCCAGGAGCTTTGGAGGTCCAGAAACACATCTTATGAGCTGTGATTTTTTTTTTTTTTTTTTTTACTAACATAACTGTACATCTTCATTGAACACAGTGTATCATTCTACATAATCCATGTTTATTATGAAAAGATCTTTTTTTAGATATAATGAAAGTCATTATTCTACTTATGGGCTTCCCTGGTGGTGCAACTGGTAAAGAATCCTCCTGCGAACTGGGAGACCTGGGTTCACTCTCTGGGTGGGGAAGATCCCCAGGAGAAGGGAACGGCTACTCACTCCAGTATTCTGGCCTGAAGACTTTCATGGACTATCCATGGGATCACAAAGAGTCGGGCACGACTGAGAGACTCACTTTCACTATTCTACTTATGTGCTATTTCTTATATAATTTTTTCTTTCCCATTTTTATTTCTCTTAACCATACACCCCCTTAGCATGATTATTTTTGTTCCATAAAACAATTACCTCTAAAGATTGTTCTGAAAATATATTTAAAGAGCATGTGCTTTGAGGCTACAGAAAGACCATGGTACAAAGTATAAAGAGAAAAAAAGGCATAGGCAGGGTTAGATTGTGGAAATCTTGACCAGCAGTAAGAAATTCTGATTTTTTTTTTTCCCTATAGATAACAGAGGGAGGGAAAATTTAGGCTTTTGAGAAAAATATGATATAATTATATCTGAACTTGAGAAACTAACCTGGTATCCATGCAGTGGACAAGAATACACAGAGCATAGCAATAGCATGACTGAATGAGAAACTAAGTTCAGGCAATGGACAGGGAGTGTTTGAACTGCAAACAGGAGATGAGGATGTCCTACAGGATATGACCTCCACATTTTCTCTTAACAGAAAATGATTCAGTGTTCAGAGAGAATCTCAACTCTCATGGTTGTGTTTATTAAGCCAAACTGTAAAATTGGCAACATTTGCTTTCTGAGTTTTCCATAGGGCTGCCCATCATCCCTTGTTTCTTTAATAAGGCTCTTATTTTTCCACACTATTAAATCCTGACCTCAAAAGCTTATGATAAGCTTAATTCATAAAAAATGCACAAATAACAAATAATGTTCATTATATCACACTTGTCAGGACTTTGAAATTTAAGAAGGAATATTTATGAATTTTTCATGAGTCATGGTTGTCTTAGGCATCATTAAGTATGTAAGGTGATTTTTGAGGGTATGGGGATCTCTAATATTTCCCATTAAGATTGAATCATATAGGTAAGATTATTATAGATATGTATAAGGTGTATCATATCAACACAATGCATACAAAAAGATAATAAAATAGGAAATAGAAAGCTGGATTTTCAAGTCACCTTAGGTGTTGAGAAACTTCTTTAAGCCTAAATGGCCCTGATTAGCAAAATACAATATCTTAACTCTTTGCTTTGGAAGTCTATGTTTAGTTCTATTCCTACTTTTAAAATTCTAAGTTTGTGAGCTATGGTTTAACTATTAGAGGTTTAGACTGAAAAATAAAGACTATTAATATTAAGGACACCAATTTATTAAGGACAACAGCATTTTAAAAGAACAGTTCAGTTCAGTCACTCAGTCGTGTCTCTTTGTGACCCCATGAATTGCAGCATGCCAGGCCTCCCTGTCCATCACCAACTCCTGGAGTTTACTCAAATTCATGTCCACTGAGTCGATGATGCCATCGACTCATGGCATCCCATGAGTCGATGGCATCTCATCCTCTGTCATCCCTTTCTCCTCCTGACTACAATCTTTCCCAGTATCAGGATCTTTTCTAAGGAGTCAGTTCTTCGCATCAGGTGGCCAAATTATTGGAGTTTCAGCTTCAACATCAGTCCTTCCAGTGAATACTCAGGACTGGTCTCCTTTAGGATGGACTGGTTGGATCTCCTTGCAGTCCGAGGGATTCTCAAAAGTCTTCTCCATCACCACAGTTCAAAAGCATCAACTATTCAGCACTCAGCTTTCTTTATAGTCCAACTCTCACATCCATACATGACTGCTGGAAAAACCATAGCCTTGACGAGATGGACCTTTGTTGGCAAAGTAATGTCTCTGCTTTTTAATATGCTGTCTAGGTTGGTCATAACTTTCCTTCCAAGGAATAAGCATCTTTTAATTTCA
>NW_011494721.1:4195358-4211298 GCF_000754665.1 Bison bison bison
CTTTTAATTTCATGGCTGCAGTCACAATCTGCAGTGATTTTGGAGCCCAGAAAAATAAAGTCTGACACTGTTTCCACTGTTTCCCCATTTATTTGCCATGAAGACATGGGACCAGATGCCATGATCTTAATTTTCTGAATGTTTAGTTTCAAGCCAACTTTTTCAATTTCTTCTTTCACTTTCATCAAGAAGCTCTTTAGTTCTTCTTCACTTTGTGCCATAAGTGTGATGTCATCCGCACATCTGAGGTTATTGATATTTCTCCTGGCAACCTTGATCCCAGCTTCAATTCATCCAGCCCAGCATTTCTTGCTGCTGCTGCTGCTAAGTCACTTCAGTCATGTCCGACTCTGTGCGACCCCATAGACAGCAGCCCACCAGGCTCCTCTGTCCCTGGGATTCTCCAGGCAAGAATACTGGAGTGGGGTGCCATTGCCTTCTCCACCAACATTTCTTGGTAGGTTACAAAAAAGGGACAGTCAAATTAATCAATTGATTCCTCGGACAGGGGTGAAAGTGAAAGTTTTTCAGTCATATCTGACTCTTTGACACCCCATGGACTATACAGTCCATGGAATTCTCCAGGCCAGAATACTGGAGTGGGTAGTCTTTCCCTTCTCCAGGGGATCTTCCCAACCCAGGGATTGAACCCATGTCTCCCGCATTGCAGGCAGATTCTTTACCAGCTGAGCCACAAGGAAAGCCCAAGAATATTGGAGTGGGTAGCCTATCCTTTCTCCAGCGGATCTTCCCAATCCAGCAATTGGACCGGAGTCTCCTGTATTGCAGGCAGATTTTTACCAACTGAGCTATCAGGAAAGCCCAAGGGATGGAGGTAGAGACTTACATATACAATTATTGATAATTTATTTATGATTAGACAAAAATTCCCAAGTTATAAACAGTGGCAACTCGCAAATTTCCAGGGTTATTTTCTAGTAGTATCATGTCACTTTGTATCTTATAGTAAAATACCCTACCCCTTTACCCCTCCTTACTTTTTTTCAGAATACTTCTTATTGTTTTAAAATATATCTTTTTATCTCATTATTGCTTGCTTTTCCAATTATGCCATGATTTCCACAGAAAGGAGAGGGTTACTTCTTACTCTCCAGTATATCTCTTATGCCTAAAACAAAGTCCGACACTTAGTCAACATTTGATATTTCTTGGAAGAGTGTTGCAAAACTGGGAACATGGAGAAAATATTCCAATAGTTAAATTATTGAAAGCTCACAACTTTTGAAAATTATTATGACATATACCAGAGGTTAGTAAATTTAAAATGAAAAGTATATTTTCATTCAACTGTTTAAAATATGAAATCTGCAAACATGACATAGTAATTATGAGTTACAACTACCCAGGGGCAACAGAAAGGACCCCTGCTGGGTTCAGAGAGAACTAAATTACATTCATAAAGGAAATCAGAATGAATATTGTTAATATAAAGCAAGCTTGGTTAAGTAAGTAAGATAGGAAGATCGCCTCCCTACCATCTCTGGGAGCTACCTGCTGTGTATACTAAAGTTATAACGTAATTTTCTCTGAGTCTCAATTTCTTTATTCTAAGAACGGAATTAAAAGTCCTGTTTTGCCTAACTCACAAGGATAGAGATACTGCAATATTCAAATATGATAATATATTAAAAAGATAAAAAGGTTATACAAAATATATTTGAAGTTTTTCAGCTTAAAAGATCTAAAAGCTATTTTATTCAAATAATCAAAAATAACCAAATACATAAGAAAAGTTTTTTTAAATATTAAGTTTAATGGAAATGATATTAGGTTTGGGGGTGGGAGGAGACAGAAACACTTGCCTTTATTAGCAACTTTTATATTTTGCAGCTGGACTTGTTTGCACTTTCAGTCTAATTTCTCCTTAACTTCACTGAAGGAATTAGAGAGCTTTATATTTAATCAGACTTATCAGCCAAGGCAAAATAGATACTGAAACAAAAGCTAAAAGGATTATATAAAACAGTGTTATATGAAAACAATGTTGTATGAAAACTTTTTGAACTTTTTGTCCTTCAGTTCAGTTCAGTCGCTCAGTCGTGTCCGACTCTTTGGGACCCCATGAATCGCAGCATGCCGGGCCTCCCTATCCATCACCAACTCCCAGAGTTCACTCAGACTCACGTCCATCGAGTTGGTGATGCCATCCAGCCATCTCATCCTCTGTCGTCCCCTTCTCCTCCTGCCCCCAATCCCTCCCAGCATCAGAGTCTTTTCCTTGCAGAGAGTTAAACCAGATATTGGCACAGTTTTACAGAATAATTTCCTCAGTTGATTACCATGCTTCTTGTAATTTTTCTTTAGAATTATGGTGAGT
Source organism: Bison bison bison (assembly GCF_000754665.1). NCBI lineage: Eukaryota > Metazoa > Chordata > Mammalia > Artiodactyla > Bovidae > Bison > Bison bison. The sequence continues at coordinate 4,197,697 of NW_011494721.1, forward strand.
TTGCTAAAGATTTCTAAACATGCTCTAAGATTTTTTAAAATTTAGAAGAAAAAAAAATGACACTGAAGTAGTCATTTTCCAGATCATTTTTTTTTCTTTCTCTTTTCTCTTCTTTTTCCCTTTTCTCCTTCTACGTCTCCCTCTTTTCTGATAAACTGCCACTATAGACATTTAGGTATGCCTATCCATAGCATTGTGTGTCTTAGAGGACATATTATACCTTACATATGTACAACAATTTATGTCATAACGTTTCCTTAAAGGGTTGTGATGTGCTTACAACAAGGACTTGTTTATCTTGTAGATTTTGAAACCTATGATTCCCCAAATTTGTACCTGAAACTTTCCTAATATCTGATATAACTGAAAATATGTAAACCATTGCTGTTCTTTAATAGTATCTCTCTTCATTGTTTAAATGGCAATCCACTCCAGTACTCTTGCCTGAAAAATCCCATGGACAGAGGAGCCTGATAGGCTACACTTCATGGGTCGCAAAGAGTCGGACACGACTGAGCGACTTCACTTTCACTTTCACTTTCAAGCGTTATTCATAGCTAATTATGTGCCAGTCACTCTTCTAAGCAGAGTAGGTTTCTGTTAATATATATAAAAAAACTTTTTTTCCCCTGCTTTTTTAGAGATATAATTAACATGTAATATTGTATATATTTAATGTGTGCAAGCTATTAATTTGATAGTCGTATGCATTGCAAAATGATTACTCTCATAGTGTTAGCTAACACAGGTTTCCAATGCTTTCTGAAAATATTCCTTTGACACTTTTGCTAAATTGAAATGGTCTGAAGCAAAGGGTGTTGCCCAGCTTTCCAAAAATCCCAGTCAGGCCAGTTTGCTTTTAAAAAAGATCTATATTAATATATAATGGCTTTTTTCTTAAAAGTAAAAATCCTCTTTAGATTTTCTTCAGTTAGTGAAGACAGGTACTGATGTAACTACTGTGTTGGCAACTTTCAAGTATGTGTTTGTGCATGTACATAGTTGTGTCTGACTCTTTCCCACCCCATGAACTGTAGCCCACCAGGCTCTTCTGTCCATGGAAATCTCTAGGCAAGGATATTGGACAGTTTCCTCTTTTATAGTTGTTAGCATTTGCCGTATGTATTGAGTTGTTCCTATGTTGAATGTGTATGTATTTATAATTGTTATATCTTCTTATTGAATTGATCTCTTGATCATTATGTAATGTCCTTCCTTATCTTTTCTCATGGTCTTTATTTTATAGTTTCTATCTGATATTGAGAGGGTAACAGGCAGGAAAGCCAGGGGTCTCCAAACGGAGGAAATAGCCTGCAAGTGTCAGACGTTTTTATCTCTCTTAAGTGGCAGGAGGAAACAAACTAGCAATATTTTTTTCCTTCTCTATACAAATTTAAAAGGAGGTTTCTCTTGTTGTCATAAAAACACCTGGTTTCACCTGAAGTTAACTATTTTCAAACCTAGGGATAACCAATGCCTTTTTCTTATGGAAAAGTTTGTCTTAAGCTATGCTAATGTACCCCAAACTCTATCTTCAAGTCAGTTCCGCCTCTTGGCTCAGAACCTACTTGATAAACCAGTATGTTATACTCAGATATTGTTCCCCTAATCTATGTAAACAAGACTATTTATATGGTGATCTGCCCTTCTTCAAGATTCAAGTTAATCATTTTATGGCCCAGAATGAACCATTTGGTGCCAAGATTATCCCAAAATGCATCTTATGGGTGAGGTGCCTGGTGCCATTCTGAGTTTTAAGATATTCCTTTCTTTCATTAACAGACTGCTAATGACTATATAACATCCAGCTGAAGACTAGCAGAGGGGCACGCTTTCTGCCCACTTCTAATGCCTATGTCAGAAGCTTTCTCTATCTCCTTTATACTTTAATAAAACTTTATTACACAAAAGCTCTGAGCGATCAAGCCTCGTCTCTGGCCCTGGATTGAATTGTTCTCTTCCGGGGGCCAAGAATCCCGGCGTCTTTGCATGATTCAACAACAACTTTTCATCCCAGAGGCTTGTCCGGGATCCTTCAGGACAAGGTAAGGATGCTTGGAGCTCTAGTTCTTTAGCGAACACGTTTTCTGCTTTGCTTTACTAACTCTAAGGTGTGCTTGTGTGAATGAATGACATGCTCTGTGCAAAGCAAGTGAGGAGCCCTTTTTTGCAGTTCCATGGTGATCTCATACAGCTTATGGCAGAAACCTGTCGGGGGTTTACACTGACCTGCCAATGCCAAGAGGCACCCGATGTCTCCTTTGGGAACCGACCAGAAATGGGCAAAGTGTGTGGACTGAACTCTCCCTTCTCAGTCTGCTGGGGTCCAGCCCCGGTGGATCCAGGGAATTCGAAGCAGGGACGGCATCAGTGAGAATCAGGAAACAATTGCTTAATTAAACGTTAATTAAGGACATAAAGAGTAATAGAATAAGGATAGCGCAGTGAGGAAATTCAGTGGAGAAAAGAGGCTGAATAACTTGGTTTACGAGGAAAGCTAATAAAATTCCAAAATAAGGAATTTTGCATTACCTATGTAGGCCGCAGGCGTCCTCCCATTCTCCCGAAGGAGAGGAGACACTAAGGCCTCCCTGGTCAGATCTTAGAAGCCCAGGAAAAATTAGTAGGCTTGACGAGCTTCTCCGCCCCGGAGGAAAAATTCAGCCAGAAGGTGAGAGAAAGAACGACATGGGGAGACCAAATTTCGGTGAACAAAAAGGTGTACTTTATTTTCCAAAGTAGTTTTATACCTTAAGTTGTGCATAGAGGATAATGGGGGAAGGGGTAGAGTCATGCAAGGACAGCAGTCCCTGATCCTAATCGAAGCCAGGCTTTCAAACTTATTATGTGCAAAAGTTTAGGTGATTTACATCATCTTCTGGCCAGGAGGCCTGTTAACATTTTAAGAAACTTATTTTTCTCTAAAGATGATTATTCTAAAGTTAGGTGCCAGCCTCCAAAAGCATTAGATAAAGTTGCATTCCTATAGGGCAAAGGTGTGGTGGGCTCAATCAAGAAAAGAATTAACTCAAGGGTCCAAGGTTACAAACATTGAGGCTACTACTTACATTTCTATACACCAATTATATCAATCAATACACTGCCAAGGACACAATAGGTAAGGGATATGAAGACTTAGCAGCAAACATTGGCCCAACAAGTGAAAAACCCTTCACCAATACAATTTCTAACCCTTCACCAATACAATTTCTAATCAATCTTTTAACTGCTCAAAGGAATCTGTATTTAGACAGTTTAGAACATCTCATGCCTCTCACAGTTGGGAGGCTCTGAACAATCACATGTGGCCAGAAAAACCTATTCAGGCAGGCTAGAGGACTTCCAAAGGAGTTTGTAGGTTGAAACACTGTCACACCCAGGAATTATTAACTGGAGCTGTAAGTTAACTTTTCTTTCAGAGAGAGGTAGTGGGGGACAGCCCCCCATAAAGTCAGAGGTGTAGGTGAGAGCACAAAGCAGAAAGTAGGCAGACTCTGGTTTTGGGGTTAGATGCTCGAGAATTTCCAGGGGGACTCCTGAGGCTCGATCCTGCCTTTGCATATGCCGAGCCTCCTTCCTCATGACCTTTGCCACAGGCGGAGCTCCTCATGCTGGCTTCCAGCATCCGTCAAACTTTTCAGTCTCTTTGACCTTCCCGTAACTCCTTGGGAATTAGGAGTACTAACTTAATCTATTGGATCATAGACTTTCAAGGGACTTGTGATCTATACTGTTACCGTGTACTGTGGCTTAGGTCCCAAACTTAGATTGCTAGTCAAGAAAGCACCTAACCTCACTAGGAATCAAAAGTTCAGAAGCTAGATGGAGCTCTAGCTCCAAGAACTTCTCTGAGGTTAAAGGTTACTTAGATTGGGACTGCAATTGGTTTTTTCCTTTGGTAACGCTGGCTCTTAGTGGACCAGAGGAGGCTCTTATACTGGTGTGGTGATGCTTGGAAGGAACATCTCAGTTTTATCTTTGTAACAGTCTTATTGTGGTCAGGAATACTCAGGGTTGTGCACAGGCACTCAGGCGATGAATGTTTCCCCCAGCAGTCTTAGCTTGGGAGGCATTCTGGAAGGTTACTCTGCACCCAGGGTGGCATCAGAGGCAAGCAAGGTTAAAGGTGAAGAGCTGGACGTCAGGTAGAGATGATATCAGGTCTACCCCTGGTACATCACCAACCGTCTTGGTGGTAGAACCAGGAGGGACGCGGATGGTGCCTGAATTGGTAAGGGACAGACTAAGTCCGACCAGAAAGCTTTTGTTGTAAAGTCTGTCTACACCCCCATCTAGAGCAGGGAGGGACGCCTCCGGTAGAAAAAATGGTGCTGGTCACTTTTTTTCTCTTACAGACAGGAGCTAACAATTCTAGCCTCACTCCTTTGAACTGTATCCTGAAAAACTGGGACAGATTTGATCCCCAGGGCTTAAAGAAGACACACCTGGTCTTCCTATGTGATACTGCATGGCCACAGAGGATGGTGCACAGTGGCCAGTTGGAGGGTCTCTTAAGTATAATACTGTTTTACAATTAGACCGGTTCTATAAGGAACAAGGGAAAAGTGATCTTAAAAGATAGATTTCTCACTTGGTCGGCTCCAGATATCCGCTGTAAGCTATTAAAACGGGTATATGGACCAAATCAGTCTTTAGATACTCTGTTACAACTGGCTCAGACACTCTATTATGGTAGGGAATATGAGGAAAAGAAAGAAAGGCAAAAAAAGACAAGGAAAAGGCAGAAGCCTTTGCAATGGCTATGAAAAAACTTTCTTAAAACAGCCTGAGAAAGATGCCCAGAGGGACCCAGGTGAAAAGGGATGGGCTTGCTATTACTGTGGAAAGGAGGGCCACCTCAAGCGGGATTGCCCTCAGACAACTAAGCCGCCCCCAGCTCCATATCCAGTCTGCAAAGGACCACACTGGAAGAGAGACTGCCCCCAGAGGTGTAGGTCTCCGGGGTCGGACTCTCAAGACAATCAGGACTGAAGGTGCCTGGGGGTCCCCACACAAGCTCCTGTCCTAATTACACCTGAGGAACCCTGGGCATTAATAATTGTGGGGGGCTAATCCATCGATTTCCTTTTAGATACTGGGGCAACTTACTCTGTGCTTACTGAAGCCCCTGGCCCACTTTCTTCCCTATCCACTTCCATAATGGGACTGTCTGGACGAGCCAAAAGATATTATTTCAGTTATTCTTTATTTTGCAACTGGGATTCTGTGCTATTTTCACACAAGTTGCTGATTGTGCCAGAATCTCCCTCACCCCTTTTGGGGAGGGATATACTGAGCAAGGTCCATGCCTCTGTTTTCATAAATATGGAGCCCTCCCTTTCTCTCCCTTTAGTTGAACAAAATGTAAATACTAGAGTATGGGCTGATGGAAAATCTGTCGAAAACAAAATGCTATTCCTGTAGTTGTCAATCTCAAAGACCCACACTTATTTCCACATAAGAAGCAGTATCCACTGAAACCTGAGGTTAAGGAGGGGTTAAAACCCATCATTGAAAATTTAAAGGAGTAGGGACTATTAATTCCCTGTAACAGTCCTTGCAACACTCCTATTTTGGGTATAAAGAAATCAAATGGTAAATGGAGACTAGTTCAAGATTTACATATAATAAATGAGGCTGTAGTTCCTTTACACCCTGTGGTGCCTAATCCTTACATTCTATTGTCTGAAATTCCTGAACGAGCCAAATATTTCTCAGTAGTTGATTTGAAAGATGCCTTCTATTCAGTGCCTTTGGCGGAAGAAAGTCAATTTTTATTTGCCTTTGAAGACCCTACGCAGCCAGCTTCTCAGTTAACCTGGACAGTTTTGGCCCAGGGATTTCATGACAGTCTTACTTATTTGTACAAAGTTTGTCACGGGATCTACAAAACTTTAATAGCTCTGAAGCGGTGGTGTTACAATATGTAGATGATATTTTGCTCTGTGCTGAGAAAGAAGAAGCTTGTTTGTGAGCCTCAGAAGATTTCTTAAACTTTCTGGCAGGCTGTGGTTACAAGGCATCAAGAGAAAAGGCTCAGCTTTGTCAACAATCCGTTAGATATCTGGGCATAATCATATCAGAAGGGACTAGGGCCATAGGCCCTGAGAGAATTAAACCTATACTAAATCATCCCCTACCTATGACTTTAAGACAATTGAGAGGATTTTTGGGAATCACAGGTTACTGTCGCATTTGGATTCCGGGTTACGGGGAACTTACCCGGCCTTTATATAAACTTATAGCTGAAACTCAGCAGGCCCAAAATGACAAACTGGTTTGCTCTCCAGAAACTCAAAAGGCCTTTAAGGTTCTTCAGACTGCTCTCCTGCAAGCTCCAGCTCTGAGCTTGCCCACAGGGTCAGAATTTAATTTGTTTGTCACTGAAAGAAAACGTATGGCCTTGAGAGTTTTGACACAACTCTGAGGGCCTCACCAGCAACCTATTCTTTATCTAAGCAAAGAATTATATGTAATTTCACGTGGGTGGCCCCACTGCCTAAGAGTAATTGGGGCAACAGCTTTATTAGCACCTGAAGCTTTAAAAATAATTAATGGATGAAACCTTACTGTACTGACTTCCCATGATGTGAGTGGAATCTTAAATTCTAAGGTTAATATTTGGATGACAGACAGTAGGCTTCTTAAATATCAGTCATTGTTGTTAGAAGGACACGTAACTAAGCTTAAAGTTTGTGGAAATTTAAATCCTGCCACTTTCCTTCCTGAGAAGAAAAATGAAACACCTGATCGAGATTATTCCCAATTCCTAACTTTAAACTATGCAGCTCGGGAAGATCTAATGGATACCCCATTAGACAATCCTGACATGGAAATATTTACAGATGGCAGTTCTTTTGTTCAGGATGGAAAGTGTAAAGCAGGTTATGTCTTGGTGACTGCTGAACAGGTTTTGGAAGCAAAATCTCTCCCCCAGGGAACCAGTGCTCAGTTACTGGAGCCTGTGGCTGTGACCCGAGCTCTAGAGTTAAGCAAAGGGCAGCGGGTAAATATATACACTGATTCTAAGTATGCTTATTTGACTTTACATGCTCATGCTGCAATATGGAAAGAGAGACACTTTAAAACAGCAACAGGAGAACCTATTAAGCATTTCAGAGAGATCGAGAGACTTTTAACTGCTATATATTGTCCTAAAGAAGTAGCTGTTATACATTGCAAACGGAACAGCAGGGATGGGAGTAAAGTAGCCGAAGGTAATCAGCTGGCTGACTGTCAAGCCAAAAAAGCGGCACTTTACAAAACCCCTTCATTGCAGACACCTTTGATCTGGATAGGTCCTGTGGAACAGGAAAACCACAATATACTGAGGAGGAATTAAAAAGATATGAGAAACGAGGAGCAAAGATTACTAATAAAGGGTGGTTACAGTCTGAGGATGGACAATTAATAATTCCTGAAAGTGTGCAGTGGAAAATTCTTAAGGGTTTTCATCAGAGTTTTCATTTGGGTACAGAGAGTATTTACCAAATGGCTTCTCATTTGTTTGAAGGTAAAAATGTAATGAAAACTTTAAAGAATATTATCAAAAGGTGTGAGGTTTGTCAGAAAAATAACCCAAAGACTGAAAAGCTAGCAAAATCTGGATTACAACGAAGTGGGAAGTATCCTGGAGAGGATTGGGATATTGATTTTACTCATATGCTGAAAGCTAGTGGATATTCTTGCTTACAAGTTTGGGTAGATACTTTTACTGGATGGATTGAGGCTTTTCCCTGTCATAGTGAACAAGCTAAGGAGGTTATAAAGATTTTAATCCATAAAATTATCCCCAGGTTTGGGCTGCCACAGAGCCTTGAGTGTCAATGGCTCCGCCTTTAAAGCTGCTGTAACTCAGGGGGTATCTAAAGCTCTAGGAATAAAATATCACTTACACTGTTCCTGGAGACCCCAATCCTCAGGAAAGGTTGAAAAAGCTAATGATATTATCAAAAGACATTTGTGCAAATTAACTCAAGAGACATAGGACAATTGGATTAAAGTCCTACCCATAGCTTTAATGAGGGCTCAAACTGCCCCCAAAAAAGGAGGGACTGTCCCCCTTTGAATGTACTAATGGAAGGCCTTTCTTATGCACAGACATTGTTATAGACCCTGAAGCCTTGGAATTAACTAGTTATGTAGCTCAGCTCTCAGCTTTTCAACCGTCATTAACAGAACTCTGGGAGATGACTCCTGACCCCGCTTCTGAGTCAAACAAGCCTCTATTTGAGCCAAGAACTGAGGTCCTCATAAAAACATTGGGATCAGGGGGCCCATCCCTCGAGCCCCTCTGGGAAGGCCCTTAACAGGTTATTCTGTCTTCTCCCACAACTATCAAAGTGCCAGGAATTGATTCGTGGGTACATCACACTCAAGTTAAGAGGTGGCACCCTGACCAAGACTAAGTGACATCTTTTTATGTCTTTACTTTCTATACTCTGACTTTGTACTTTTCAGATGGGCCTGAACCTATGTGAGCTTACTTCTGCTGATTCCAAATATCCTGAGTCTGCCATTTGATCCTCAAGACAATGCCTTCCTGTCCTGGCCTCACACCTATGCTGCATTCCACAATCGGTCTAACTGCTGGGTCTGTGGAGCACTCCCCTCTTCATCAGTGGAAGGCTTCCCATGGTGGACATCTCTGCTTCAAGGAAAAGACTTTCTCCAAGTCTGTAAATACCTTCAACAACAATCACATGTGATGCCTCTTCTTCATCTGATGACATCTACCAACCCTAAAATGGACTGATGCAACACTTTGTACTTTAATTATGGACATAATGTGACTTTTAATTTTAATTATACATTGTCTTTGGTTCAATGGCTATTTTGCTACACATAAGGCAAATAGGTCTAGATCTAATGGTTTTTTACCTGACGTTTATCAAATAAGAGATGAGGTTATATGGCTAACTCCTGAAAAAGGACGTTTAATACCTACTGTCCCTATATGCTGGGAACAAACAGAGCCATCCCCAAAAGTTAGCCAACAACTTAATTACAATGATTGGAAACAATTGGGATTTTTGCCTCAGGAAATATACAACGTAATCATTCCCGTGTTTTCTAACCCCAGTTCAGGTCCTCCCTTTATCTGGCCAGGCACTAGTTGGGACTGGATATCCCAGTCACGCTGGCTTGCTCCAAACAGGACTTATTGGCTATGTGGCTCTTACCTATGGACATGGCTTCCCCCTGGTTGGATAGGGAGATGCACCCTGGGTCTAGCCTTTACTCACGGCTTTATATTTTCAGAGCTTCCAGAAAAGCCTGCTAATTTACCCCACCTTAAAACTCAGTGGGCAAGGTCTGTATTTCACTGGTATGATTATTTAGCTACAGTGTTTGTTCCCTCTTTGGAAACTACAGATGTTATGCTACGAATGGATGCTTTGACTAATTTTACTCAACAGGCATTACAAGATTCTCAAAAGGCTATTTCAGCTCTTAATGCTGAACAAGCACAAATTTAAAAGGTGGTTTTACAAAACAGATTGGTTTTAGATATTCTGGCAGCTGTGCAAGGAAGAACGTGTGCCATTATTCATACCCAATGCTGTACATATATACCTGATATGAGCATGAATGTTACTCATTTTACTAAACACATGAACAAGATGACTGGGGCCATGGATACTCCTGAAGCCTCAATTGCCTCACTTCGGGAGACGTTAACTAGTTCCCCATGGTGGACAACTATCTTAATTACAATAATTCTGACTTGTTTTTGCTGTTTTCTCCCTGCATCTGTAACTGTATAACTGGATTTGTTTCTAGCCACATGAAAGCTTTTAAGTTACAAATGGTTGCTCAAACTCCTGCTACTGCTACAACTGCCTCCAACTACTATTTGGGGCCTCTGGATCAAATATCCTCAATATGAGGATTAGGAAAATATGTTGCCTCACCAATTTAGGGACAACGCCCCTTCTCAGCTCGGAAGCAGTTACAGAACGAGAACGATGCCCCTTTTCCCTAGGCAACATAATTCTCCTAAAAGAAAAGGGAGGAATGAGAGGGTAACAGGCAGGAAGGCCAGGGGTCTCCAAATGGAGGAAATAGCCTGCAAGTGTCAGACATTTTTATTTCTCTTAAGTGGCAGGAGGAAACAAACTAGCAATATTTTTTCCTTCTCTATACAAATTTAAAAGGAGGTTTCTCTTAAAATACTGTGTTGCCATAATGACACCTGGTTTCACCTGAAGTTAACTATTCTCAAACCTAGAGATAACCAATGCCTTTTTCTTTTGGAAATGTTCGTCTTAAGCTATGCTAATGTACCCCAAACTCTGTCTTCAAGTCAGTTCCGCCTCTTGGCTCAGAACCTACTTGATAAACAAGTATGTTATACTCAGATATTGTTCCCCTAATCTATGTAAACAAAACTATTTGGTGATCTGCCCTTCTTCAAGATTCAAGTTAATTATTTTATGGCCCAGGATGAACCATTTAGTGCCAAGATTATCCCAAAATGCATCTTATGGGTGAGGTGCCTGGTGCCATTCTGAGTTTTAAGATATTCCTTTCTTTCATTAACAGACTGCTAATGACTATATAACATCCAGCTGAAGACTAGCAGAGGGGCACGCTTTCTGCCCACTTCTGATGCCTATGTCAGAAGCTTTCTCTATCTCCTTTATACTTTAATAAAACTTCATTACACAAAAGCTCTGAGCGATCAAGCCTCGTCTCTGGCCCCGGATTGAATTGTTCTCTTCCAGAGGCCAAGAATCCCAGCGTCTTTGCGTGATTCAACAACAACCTTTCACTATGAGTATTGCTGTTCCTGCTTTCATTCTGCCTGACCTCTGATGGATGAATGTTCAACATACCCCACAGTTGCACTTATCTCACGTGCTAGTAAAGTAAAATTCTCCAAGCAAGGCTTCAACTGTATGTGAACTGAGAACTTCCAGATGTTCAAGCTGGATTTAGAAAAGTCAGAGGAACCAGAGATCAGATTGCCAACATCTGGTGGATCATAGAAAAAGCAAGAGAGTTCACCCTTATGGCAGAAAGCAAAGAGGAACTAAAGAGCCTCTGGATGAAAGTGAAAGAGGAGAGTGAAAAAACTGGCTTAAAACTCAACATTCAAAAAACTAAGATAATGGCATCTGGTCCCATCACTTCATGGCAAATAGATGGGGCAACAATGGAAACAGTGAGAGACTTTATTTTGGGGGGCTCTAAAATCACTGCAGATGGTGACTGCAGCCATGAAATTAAAAGATACTTGCTCCTTGGAAGAAAACCTATGACCAACCTAGAGAGCATATGAAAAAGCAGAGACATTACTTTGCTAACAAAGTTCTGTCTAGTCAAAGTTATGGTTTTTCCAGGAGTCATGTATGGATGTGAGATTTGGACTATAAAGAAAGCTGAGTGCCAAAGAATTTATGCTTTTGAACTGTGGTGTTGGAGAAGACTCTTGAGAGTCCCTTGGACTGCAAGGAGATCCAACCAGTCCATCCTAAAGGAGATCAGTCCTGGATATTCATTGGAAAGACTGATCCTGAGGCTAAAGCTCCAGTACTTTGGCCACCTGATGTGAAGAACGACTCCTTAAAAAAGACCCTGATGCTGGGAAAGATCGAAGGTAGGAGGAGAAGGGGACAACAGAGGATGAGATGATTGGACGGCATCATCGACTTGATGGACAGGAGTTTGAGCAAGCTCCAGGAGTCCGTGATGGGCAGGGAAGCTGGTGTGCTGCTGTCCTTGGAGTGGCAAAGAGTTGAACATGACTGAATGACTGAACTGAACTGAACTGATTGGTCCTACTTTCTTTTGATTTCGTTTTACATAAACTCTTGTAACAGCCCCGATCTGTGGATACAACCAGGAATGCTGAGTGCAGGATGAATTGAGAAAGTAGCATTGACATATATACACTATCATGTGTAAAATAGTGGGAAGTTGCTAAATAACATAGGAAACCCAGCCTAGACCTAGAGGGGTGGGATAGGGTGAGAGATGGGGGGCTCAGGAGGAAAGGAATATATGTATATAATTACGACTGATTCACATTGTTGTACAGCAGAAACCAACACAAAATTGTAAAGCAATTTTACACCAACTAAAAATAAATAAAATTTTAAGAAGAATAGAGCAGATTGCCATATCCTATTCCATAGTATCTTCCTGACCCAGGGATCTAACCCACTTCTCCTGTGCCTCCTGCATTGGCAGGCAAATGTTTATCACTGTGCCACTTGAGAGGCCCCATACATTAGATTCCCCAGAAAGTATTCATTTTAAACTAGACATTTATTCTCTTTGACCAATGTCTCTGATTTTCTCCATTCTCCAGACTCTGGTAACTATCATTCTAGTTTCCATTACTCTGAGTTTAGCTTTTTTAGATTTCACATATAAGGGATATCATGTAATAATTGTCTTTCTCTGTTTTGTTTACTTCTTGCATTGCAGTTCTTATTGTAGATATATTACTATCCCATTTACACAACAAATTAACTGAGTCACCAAGATATGATTATTAATGATCTCAAATAAATTTTGTCTTAAAATAATGTTAAGCATTTATTAACTTTAATATATTGTTTTATTCTACAAGCAGAAACTATTAAATCAAGGATAAAATTAATGACCATGCAAAATTGGTGTCAGGACAAGGACTGGTTTATTCGTGGTACTTGATATCCAATAATTATAGCGTTTGAGATTACATATTTATGTCTATGTCCCTATCTATCCTTCCATCTATCTGCTTTGGAATCAGATTGTGAATTTACATATTGAACAGTCCAGTGGGAAATATATTTAACTTTTCTAAGTTGCAATTTCTTCATTTGCAAAAATAGGAAGTAGATGAAAATTAAGAATCAGAAAAAGGATGGAAAAGATGAAGATGGAAAAGAAAAACATAGGATGTGCCTTAAAGTGGTCATTCTCAGCTGGAGTTGATTTTTCTCCCTAGAGAACATTTGACAGTGACTGGAAGAGAAGCAAAAAGCAAAGGAGAAAAGGAAAGATATAAATATCTGAATGCAGAGTTCCAAAGAATAGCAAGAAGACATAAGAAAGCCTTCTTCAGTGATCAAAGCAAAGAAATAGAGGAAAACAACAGAATGGGAAAGACTAGGGATCTCTTCAAAGAAATCAGAGATACCAAAGGGACATTTCATGCAAAGATAGGCTCGATAAAGGACAGAAATGGTACGGACCTATTTCTGAAGCATAAGATATTAAGAAGAGATGGCAAGAATACACAGAAGAACTGTACAAAAAGATCTTCACAACCCAGATAATCACGATGGTGTGATCACTGATCTAGAGCCAGACATCCTGGAATGTGAAGTTAAGTGGGCCTTAGAAAGCATCACTACGAACAAAGCTAGTGGAGGTGATGGAATTCCAGTTGAGCTATTCCAAATCCTGAAAGATGACACTGTGAAAGTGCTGCACTCAATATGCCAGTAAATTGGGAAAACTCAGCAGTGGCCACAGGACTGGAAAAGGTCAGTTTTCATTCCAATCCCAAAGAAAGGCAATGCCAAAGAATGCTCAAACTACTGCACAATTGCACTGATCTCACATGCTAGTAAAGTAATGCTCAAATTTCTCCAAGCCAGGCTT
>NW_011494721.1:4211398-4211536 GCF_000754665.1 Bison bison bison
CCAAGCCAGGCTTCAGCAATATGTGAATCGTGAACTTCCTGATGTTCAAGCTGGTTTTAGAAAAGGCAGAGGAACCAGAGACCAAATTGCCAACATCTGCTGGATCATGGAAAAAGCAAGAGAGTTCCAGAAAACCAT
>NW_011494721.1:4211636-4226309 GCF_000754665.1 Bison bison bison
TAACCTCAGATATACAGATGACACCACCCTTATGGCAGAAACTGAAGAGGAACTAAAAAGCCTCTTGATGAAAGTGAAAGTGAAAAAGTTGGCTTAAAGCTCAACATTCAGAAAACGAAGATCATGGCATCCGGTCCCATCACTTCATGGGAAATAGATGGGGAAACAGTGGAAACAGTGGCAGACTTTATTTTTCTGGGCTCCAAAATCACCACTGATGGTGACTGTGGCCATGAAATTAAAAGACGCTTATTCCTTGGAAGGAAGGTTATGACCAACCTAGATAGCATATTCAAAAGCAGAGACATTACTTTGCCAACAAAGGTCCATCTAGTCAAGGCTATGGTTTTTCCAGTGGTCATGTATGGTTGTGAGAGTTAGACTGTGAAGAAGGTTGAGCGCCGAAGAATTGATGCTTTTGAACCCTGGTGTTGGAGAAGACTCTTGAGAGTCCCTTGGACTGCAAGGAGATCCAACCAGTCCATTCTGAAGGAGATCAGCCCTGGAATGTCTTTGGAAGGAGTGATGCTAAAGCTGAAACTCCAGTACTTTGGCCACCTCATGCGAAGAGTTGACTCATTGGAAACGACCCTGATGCTGGGAGGGACTGGGGGCAAGAAAAGGGGACGACAGAGGATGAGATGGCTGGATGGCATCACTGACTTGATGGACGTGAGTCTGAGTGAACTCCAGGAGTTTGTGATGGACAGGGAGGCTTGGCGTGCTGCGATTCATGGGGTCGCAAAGAGTCAGACATGGCTGAGCGACTCATCTGATCTGATCTGATCTGGAGACATTTTTGGTTATTACAATTTGTGTGGGGGTGTAGTACTGATGTCTAGTGAGTAGGGTAACACCCTACAACAAAGAATTATCTTGTTCAACATGTGAATAATATCAAGGTTAAGAAACTCTTAGATAAAAATGTTATGAGGATTACAAGTTAACACATTTTTTAAAAAATTTAGTGGCATGTTGGAGCCACCTCATACCAGCTTGTGAAAATAGATTTTTTCACATATCTGACTGACTTCTATTGATTGATATGTATTGTTAGATTGAAGTTGGTCATACTGGGGGTGTTTATGCCAAAACAATGCACAAACTACAAATCAAGGCCCTCCCCGATCTAGCCTTGTTCCCAGAGAACTAGTGGTTAGGCATTTACCAGCCACCAAAGCTTACATATAATACTATTTGGCTTATTGTAACCACAATGTAAATGTTAGCTATTATTACTAATACTAGTAAGTAGCCCTCTCAGTTCATCTGGGAAAACCTCTCTGGATTTTATTCTTTCCCCATTCTATATTAATTTTTCAGTTTCCATTTCTCCTTAAGACTTGCCCTTGACTTCCAAGTGTCACCACTTTTCAACCACTCCCTACTCTCCCTTTTACTTTTCAGTCATATTAATTGTTATATAACACAAATCTAATTTTGCTACTTCCATATTTAATATTTCAAATGCCTTGTTATTTCTTATGGTATAAACGGAACTATTTCATATAGCATTATGGGCCTTTCAAGCCTCATTCCAGTATACCCTGAAAGTCACAGACTCTCTACTTATGTATGTCTACTGTACATATTCTATTGCTCTTATTATATTATACTCTCCCACTTTCCTATCAAAGTAAATTTAGCTGTTAGAAAAAACAAGCTTTGTCATCATTTACTGATCAATTTTCTTTCACATATGCCTAGACCTTAGCTTCAAAATAAAAAGCTAATGATTTGACTGTTTTTATATTGAGGAGTCATATTTTATTAAAAAACAAAAAAAGAAGTGAGCATAGAATTTTCCAAATACCTCCCAAATAAAAAGGAAGGTCACAACAGTTAATATGTTATGATTTGGTTGCCTGGTATTTAGTAATTTGAACATTTTTATGTTCTAAATTCTACAACGTGAATATCTCTACTAAATTTGTATATGAATTATATTTTTCAAACTATCCAGTACGTTACAGAAGCCCAATAAATGTTAAGTACAACAATTGACATAGAAAGAAAATTATCAGACAATTTGTTCACATGAAGCTCAAAATCATTTGAACAAATTTTGTTTAAACTACAGCATTATTACAAAATATAAATATTTAATAAGCATCTGCTAACATACAATTTATTGTGAACAACACTAAACAGAAAACAAAGGAAAACATGTCCAACATGACTTTTATAAATATTTATGCATTATGAGTTCCTAACCCTATACTTAACAATATAAAAATGAAGACATACTTTTAAAAAGTATTTTTCACAGCAGAATTTTACTACTTAAAATTGCTATAATAAAGCTAAGCAGAGGAAGCCACGGTCAGTATTTATAGTACATGCAACATGCTCTTCTCTCGAATATGTTTTGATTTAATGTTTTTAGCCATGCATATCAAAATTCAAGGCACAATAGGAATCTGTACCCTAACTGGTAACATAAATTTAAGAACTTATGTACTGGCTATCACATGAGAAAGAAATAAAAAGACTTGCACTAGAACCTATCAGAAAACTATGACTTTCAGTCATCAAACATTTAATTGAGCATCATAAAATACCAGTGTGGAAAAATGAATAATACATGGCCTCTGCCTTGGTAGCTCAGTCGGTAAAAAGTCTGCCTGCAGTGCAGGAGACCTGAGTTGGACCGCTGGGTCAGGAAGATCCCCGGAGAAAGAAATGGCAACTCACTCTAGTATCCTTGCCTGGAAAATCTCGTGGACAGAAGAGCCTGGTGGGCTTTAGTCCATGGGGTCGCAAAGAGTCTGGCAAGACTGCACGACTAACACTCTGCCCTTGAGAATATCACAGGCTACAAAAAGTTGTCGTGTATACCAGAAGATTAAAAAACAGATGGGCAATTTACAGGGGAGAAAATATAAAATGACCAAGAGGATATGAAGTTAGTAGAAAATAAATTAAAAACGCAGTGAGCTACTATGTCACATTCATTAAATTATGAAAAAATAAAATACCGAGCAACACTGAATGATGACAAACATATGGAGTCATAGAAACTTTCATATATTGTTTGTTGTGTAAAATTGGAACATCACCTTGGAAAACAATATATTAAAAGTTCAATATATGAAAATTAAAATATGCATGTCCTAGATCTTAACAGTTTTACTTCTTGATATGAAGCCTAGAGAAAGTAGCTCACATACATGCACAAAAATATTTGGAGGAACATTGTAACAGTATAAAAAATAATAATTGATGTTGGTTATCAGAATAAGAATTAAATGAGTTACATCTGAACTATGCAAAGATACCACAGATTTCCACTTAAACACATACATCACAAATGTATTGAAATTATTTTCCAAAAAAGTCAGTCATAGAGAATACACAAAAACATGTACATACATGCATAAAGAGAATATAAATCTTGAAAACATCTGAATAATATATATGTATAATGTATTATTATATCTCTGTATACTTATAAAAATATAGTAAAACATATAAACTATGTATAAAAACAAAAAATATCAATATTAAGATGGTTAATTCTAAGTAGAAGATGGCATATATTGTACTGATAATATTTTGTTTTTTACGGTAGCTTTTGTGAGAATAATTCTTTCATATTATTATTTAGGCTTTTTGAATATCAAAAAAATTTGATAGTACTTGTTAAGTGTGAATAATCCACTGGGAGCACAAAGAAGAAAATACCAAATTTGTTTGGAAAATTAAAAGAGAACTTGCCAGAGTACAATTTGGGGAACATATGTTACAGAAAAGCAATGAGTTTTCTAGAGTGGAAAGGAATGTTGTTGAAAATTCAGTGAGGGCAAGGAGAGAGTCTTACCGTTAGCTAAGACTGAGAAGTGTGAAGAATGAAATGTTTAGGAACCAATGAATACAAACTTCATTGGCTTATTTACCTAGAGTCCTGTAATAGGCAATAGTGGTTAATGATGAACCTGTATAAGAAAGTAGAAAACATTTTGATAGAAACTTCTAGAATAATATTTGACCACATATCTGGGTACATAGCCAAGCTGATAGAAATTTAGTCATCACACTCAATAATTCAGGTTTTACATGAGTAATTACAATTTAAATCATGAAAATCATGAAAATTTGTTTTAGTACCATATAGATATAGTCAACTACACAAAAGTTTCCCAGAAAATAACATTGTAGTACTTATCTATGATGGACTTTAAATTTTAATTTTAAAAAACAAATATAGATTTTTAATTGGAGACTTTACTCAGATAAGTTTCATGTATAAAATATCTAATTTTGTCTATAATTTCTATAAAATCCAATTTGTAAACATGAGATGTTAATTATACACACTTCAATTTGTAGCATTTGGAATAATGTTAAAATATTCAATCTTCTGACTTTTAATATTATGGCAGCATATAGTCACAATGTAGTATACTCTGTTATATTGTTGTATAATTGAGGAACTCATTTCTCAAAATGCATAGTTTGTGTAAGAATTTTTTCTAACAATTGTGTTCCAATATCATGTTGAAATTTAATGAGTGATTATATAGTCAACTTTTATAATAGAAAGAAAAATTAGTCTGAGAACTAGGTATGGATTCTAGGTATGACTAAAAAAAACAAACTATGTGTGAGTTTAAAAGAGTGGTTTAATTTCTTAGAACCTAAATATCCTTATTAGTCCAACTATAGAAATGATTATCCCAAGCATTTTAATAAACATATGAATACCAGAACATTATTTGAGGATATTATCTTATTATCAATTAAAATGAGATCATAGGAAAAAAAAGATTAATACCCATAGGAGTAAATGATACTTTCATATATTAACATAATGTCTCTTAAGCTTTTAGTAATTTCCTTTTGCCCTCCCAGCTAATTTATCACTGAATGCAGGATGGAATTCCATCATAAAAGAAAAACAACCAAAAACTGATTCTGACTATAAAATGCATATGCTTTCATGTTGTTATGTCCTGTAGTGTTGCTTTTCAATCCCTGAGGAAAGTCAAAGATAAATTATATTCCATGAAATACTACGGATTTTCAAGAATGCACCATGATGTAAGAGCCAGGTTTTTACCTTTCCCTGACACTATGATGGATATTCTCTTCTCGCCTCTCCAGATGCATTCTTCATCTTCTCCTGCTGTGTCTCAGAAGTCTGGACCATATTGAATGCACTAATGACCTCCCCTGCCCTCTGGCAGAATATCAGAGTTAAGGATGAGAGAACGGCCAAGGCATGTAATCTCCATTTCCCTAGAGCTCTCTTGCTTTTGATCAACATTGGTTGGCTGTGTCTATTGTCTGAAGTGTGCAGGTCTTGGACCTTCATCAACTATTTTTTCCATATAGTTACTTTTTCTTGTTTCCAAAAGCTATTATCTCCTTGGCTGCTCTGACCTAGGGCAGCTAATATTTTACCATTGTTTTTAGTTCTGGGAATAGCAACATCCTGTATTGGTCAAACCAATCAACATTTGAAAATAGTCTCTTTATTTAAGTGCCCATAATTGCCCTGTTTGAATGTGCCTTTTTTGCCTGCCAGAACACTGGCATAGTTTCAAATGTTTTAAATATTTATAGACTGTTGCTAGAATATAAAAGGAGATAAATAAACTAGGTGTAACTATATGGTGGAGGACATTACCCAAATAAATCCAGACTCTTCTTTTTTGCTGAGTTGCACTCCACCCTGGAATTGGGCTCCTCCATTTCCTGAATTTGGACTTCCCTGGTGGCTCAGACTGTAAAGCGTCTGCCTACAATGCTGGAGGCCTGGATTCAGTCCCTGGGTTGGGAAGATCTCCTGGAGAAGGAAACGGCAATCCACTCCAGTATTCTTGCTTGGACAATTCCATGGATGGAGGAGCCTGGTAGGCTACAGCCCATGGGGTTGCAAAGAGTCGGACACGACTGAGCAACTTCACATTTCCTGAATTACCTGGAGAGATCTGAATCCTGATCAAGGCATAAAACACACTGATTCATTGTGTTGCTTGGTAACCATAGGTCTGTGGAGCCTGGAGATGGTTTTTTATTGGGTAGTCAGCATTTTTATTGATAACAGTGAGACTGATGATTTGTACCCAGTATCTGTCAGGTCTCTGGAACAACTTATCTTTGGGTCTACTAGGTGGAATACACTTACATGACCTTTAGAAACCTCAAGGGAGTCCCCATTTTGGGCTCTGTTATTGAAGTATTTTGTGTGTATATAATGGTTCTGATCTGAGGTGGAAAGTGTGTTTGATACTGCCTTACAGGACAATTGTGGCTCAAATTTGACTTCTTTGGACACTTTCCTAAAAAGCATTCATCATCTGTGATACACATCCTTACTTTAATGCTGTTGGTATCTTTTCCTAAAAATACTATACATGTGTAAGTATTTTATTTTGGGTCATATTCATCTTCTTTATCAATCAGACCCTTCTAAATGATGATGTTAATGTAGCCTTGCTTTTTTAGGTTGCCTGAGAAGTTGACACCCTTCATTGCATGTATCAATTCAGTTCAGTCGCTCAGTCATGTCCAGCTCTTTGCGACCCCATGGACTGCAACACTCCAGGCCTCCTTGTCCATCACCAACTCCCAGAGTATACTCAAACTCATACCCATTGAGTCGGTGATGCCATCCAACCATTTCATCCCCTGTCATCCCCTTCTCCGCCCACCTTTAATCTTTCCCATATCAGGGTGTTTTCAAGTGAGTCAGTTCTTCACATCAAGTGGCCAAAGTATTGGAGCTTCAGCTTCACCATCAGTCCCTCCAATGAATATTCAGGACTGATTTCCTTTAGGATGGACTGATTGGATCTCTTTGATGTCCAAGGGACTCTCAAGGGTCTTCTCCAACATCACAGTTCAAAAGCATCAACTCTTCAGCCCTCAGCATTCTTTATAGTCCAACTCTCACATCCATACATGACTACTAGAAATCCATAGCTTTGACTATACAGACTTTGTTGGCAAAGTAATGTCTCTGCTTTTTAATATGCTGTCTAGGTTAGTCATAACTTTTCACCTAAGGAGCAAGTGTCTTTTAATTCCATGGCTGCAGTCACCATCTGCAGTGATTTTGGAGCCCCCCAAAATAAAGTTTGTCCCTATTTCCACTATTTTCCCATCTATTTGCCATGAAGTGATGGGACCAGATACCATGATGTTAGTTTTCTGAACATTGCATTTTAAGCCAACTTTTTCACTCTCTTCTTACTTTCATCAAGAGGCTCTTTAGTTCTTCTTCACTTTCTGCCATAAGGGTGGTGTCATCTGCATATCTGAGGTTGTTGATATTTTTTCCAGCAATCTTGATTCCATCTTGTGCTTCATTGAGTCCAGCATTTCTCATAATGTACTCTGCATATAAGTTAAATAAGCAGGGTGACAATATACAGCCTTGACATACTCCTTTTCCTATTTGGAACCAGTCTGTTGTTCCATGTCCACTTCCAACTGTTGCTTCCTGACCTGCATACAGATTTCTCAAGAGCAGGTCAGGTGGTCTGGTATTGCCATCTCTCTAAGAATTTTTCACAGTTTGTTGCACCTATAGCATCCAGCATAATTCAGAAGTCATTAGATAGAAATAGTAGCACAAACTCTTCAGTCAAAAGGGGCCTGAGAAACTTCTTGTTACATTTTTCTGTGCAAGTATGAGTAACCTTGTGTTTCCATTGTGCCCAAGAAAGGTGTGGATAAAGTGTTAACAACCAGGTTTAGAAAAATCTTGTGATGGGTATAAGGAAGCCTGAACAACACTTTATATTGTCCAGGTCTGTGAGACTTTGTGAGGATGGAGATAACTCAGCAGATGCCAGTGGAGTAGGATGACAGTACACAAAGAATTTATAATCTCACCCTCTAAGTAATTTACTGCCTAAGCTTCTGATTGTAGAACTCGCTCTGGGGTGAAAGAGACATATTTTGACTAGGGAAACACATTATGGATTGAAATTTTAATTATTGATTGAGTAATGCTTCTCTATCGTGTAATGTAATAAAGCTCATTTGTAAATTAAGTTCATTAATAGAAAAGTGAAGTTACATTTGTAATACTTAGAGGTTATATAGCCTGAGATTACTATCCATTTGGAATACTGACTTTTCCCTCAGGCCACCCAGAACACTATAAATTAACAACTTTCAGAGAATCTTACCCAGTACACTATATTAAACAAACGTTTATTGAATATCCAGTAGGAAATGAGTAATATTATGAACAACATCTGAAAAGAATCTTGAAAATAATCTGACAATCAAATCATCACAAATAAATGTATAATTTATTGCTTAATAAATTGAATTATGGAATGCAAAGAACATGGTCTCAAGTTTCTGTTTAAAGTGTGGTCAGGTCTACTACTGGAGGAGTGGGCCAGTGGAGCTCTTTATTGATAAGACTTATATATTGATAAGACATTTGTATTAAAGTGTAAAAGATCAAGAAAAGACGAATAAGCACATTTGACTGTACTAAGACAGGAAGAATATCTAAGAAGGGAAAAAGATAAATGCTCAATAAGTTAAAAGATGAGTATTCCCAAATATCTCTGAAAACAAATCTTAGATACTATTTCACCTGCAGCTAAGATTCTCTGTCCTGAGGGTGTGTGTAAATGTATGTTTCAAAAGCAATTTAAATTTCAATGGAAAATCTTTACAAAAGTGAAAGAGGCCTTTTTATTAAACTTTTATTTTAGCCAAAGGTTATAAACTCAAGTTCCTCTGTGG
The DNA here is from genome assembly GCF_000754665.1 of Bison bison bison. Classification (NCBI taxonomy): domain Eukaryota; kingdom Metazoa; phylum Chordata; class Mammalia; order Artiodactyla; family Bovidae; genus Bison; species Bison bison. The sequence continues at coordinate 4,220,352 of NW_011494721.1, forward strand.
CTAAAGAAAAGAGTGTAAATCATACTAGAAAATAGTAAACTGCAGAACTCATGCTTATCTAGAATGGAGAGTTATTAATAACAGTATTGTTGAGTAATCAACCAAGATAGGAGGACACCAAGCATGGTGTGCTAATTACTGGTGCTAAACGCTATAGCCACGCAAGGAGGCAGATGATATCATATCCCTTCTTTAATGATGAGGAAGCTGAATCTAATAAAGTTCAGTGCAGTTCAGTTCAGTCACTCAGTTGTGTCTGATTCTTTGAGACCCCATGAATCGCAGCACACCAGGCCTCCCTGTCTATCACCAACTCCCGGAGTTCATTCAAACTCATGTCCACTGAGTCAGTGATGCCATCCAGCCATCTCATCCTCTGTCATCCCCTTCTCCTCCTGCCCCCAATCCCTCCCAGCATCAGGGTCTTTTCCAATGAGCCAACTCTTCACAAGAGGTGGTCAAAGTACTGGAATTTCAGCTTTAGCATCATTCCTTCCAAAGAAATCCCAGGGCTGATCTCCTTTAGAAATGGACTGGTTGGATCTCCTTGCAGTCCAAGGGACTCGCAAGAATCTTCTCCAACACCACAGTTCAAAAGCATCAATTCTTTGGCGCTCAGCTTTCTTCACAGTCCAACTCTCACATCCATACATGACCACTGGAAAAGCCATAGCCTTGACTAGACAGACCTGTGTTGGCAAAGTAATGTCTCTGCTTTTCAATATGCCATCTAGTTGGTCATAACTTTTCTTCCAAGGAGTAAGCGTCTTTTAATTTCATGGCTGCAATCACCCTCTGCAGCGATTTTGGAGCCCCCAAAAATAAAGTCTGACACTGTTTCCACTGTTTCCCCATCTATTTCCCATGCAGTGATGGGACAGAATGCCATGATCTTAGCTTTCTGAATGTTGAGCTTTAAGCCAACTTTTACACTCTCCTCTTTCACTTTCATCAGGAGGCTTTTTAGTTCCTCTTCACTTCCTGCCATAAGGGTGGTGTCATCTGCATATCTGAGGTCATTGATATTTCTCCCAGCAATCTTGATTCCAGCTTGTGTTTCTTCCAATCCAGCATTTCTCATAATGTACTCTGCATATAAGTTAAATAAGCAGGGTGACAATATACAGCCTTGACATACTCCTTTTCCTATTTGGAACCAGTCTGTTGTTCCATATCCACTTCCAACTGTTGCTTCCTGACCTGCATACAGATTTCTCAAGAGGCAGGTCAGGTGGTCTGGTATTCCCATCTCTTTCAGAATTTTCCACAGTTTATTGTGAATAAACCGGTAATAAAGTTACCTGCTTAATTTCATCCTGTTTTTGAAAGTACTGATCTTCTACAATGAAACATGATACTCATACTCAAGTTTATATTTATTGTGCTGTGTAAACTCTGAGAGAAGAGAATTTATTTACTTTTACTAAATAGCATATCAGTTTCCTAGGTTACTTACTGGTAAAATATCTACCTACCAACACAGGAGATTCAGAAGACAGGTTTGATCCCTGGGTCATAAAATTCTCCTGGAGAAGAAAATGGCAACTGACTCCAGTATTCTTGCCTGAAAAGTCCCATGGACGGAGGAGCCTGGCGGGCTACAGTCAATGGGTTCACAAAAGAGTCAGACAAGACTTAAAAACTAAACAGAATAAGAAGTGAGTTTGTGTGGTATCCATGTCATTTCTTCCCAGTGTGCAAATGCTGCTTTCTCGTTTTGTGAGAGAAACCTGATTGATGCACATATACTTCCTCAAGAATTCAACCCATGTGTTCCAAGGGAAAATGATTGATGGATTCTCAACACTCTAATCTAATCCTGGTAAACCCATTTCTCCTGCAAGTATCTGACATACAAGAGGGCAGGCCTAAGCAAATTTGGTCAATTAACCTGAGAACTATTTGATACAGTCTTCCTGAAAAGAAGCGTCTTTCCTATTAAAATACAAGCTGAGAAAGACAGGCTCCCTTGCTCACAATTATGCATGTGGAAGCTTGGCCCAAATTGCTGCTGCAATTATGAAGGGTCCAGTCTCAGGTTGTAGCAAACATGCAGGGGGCAGAGCAAAGCCAGGATGTTGCTCAGTGTTTCAGCAAAATTTTCGTCCTTGTTTTCGTTACCTACTTGTCTTCTCTTAAAGATTATGGCTCTGTAAATTAGTATGTCTGTGTTCACACCTGTGTTTTAAGTCAGTTTAAGTTTTAATGTATTTCATTTGTTTAATGAACTTACTAACAATGTAGGCAGCCTCAATAGTTAAACAAACAGTATTTGGAAGAGAATTTTCAAGTGCACAGGAAAGGAAAAGCGATTTTAGGAAGATGAAAAAGATGGGAGGAAAGAAAATCATGACCTGGGACCAAAAAAGTTTCAGTATGATTAAAGCAGAAGTTTAAGTTAGGGCGGAGATATAAGAAAATTTAGAAAAACATAAGTAAAGTAGAAAAAAATACAAGACATTGATTGCTGCTTGGTTGGAACTTATAAGAAAAAGTATTTACAAATATAAATATACATATGCTTTAATAACTATGTACATTTAAACAGTAAGGAATAGAATAAAATCTAAAGAATCATAGCAGTTATGAAAATAAAAAGGGCCCTATGCATGAATTCCTATCATCAAACACAGCACTAAATATTTTATGAAGATAAATATATACCCAAGGACAGAATTAAATATATTAGAGTATGTACACTTGGGGAGGAGGAAAATTATACTGGAGATTAGGAATAATGTGGAGAAGAAAATCATTAGGATACTGATTTTATTTCACTGGAAATATACCCAGAAGTGGAATTGTTGAATTATATGGTAGTCTTATTTTTAATTTTTTGAGGAACCACTCTACTCTTTTCCATATGGTTGAACCAGTGTACATTGCTGCCAACTGAGAACAAGAATTTCCATTTTTTACAGGATCACCAATACTTATATTTTTCTCTTTTTTAAAATGACTATACCAGGTGTGAGGTGATATCTCAATGTGGTTTAATTTGCATTTCCCTGAAATAGCAATATGTCAAGCATCTTTTCATATACTGGTTGGTCATTTGTGTTTTGGAAAAATGTATATTTAGGTTCTTGCAGATTGCCTTTTTTTTCCTGTTGAGTATATGCCTTCCTTATATATTTTGGATATTAACCCATTTTCTGATATATGATTTACAAATATTTTGTCCCATTCCACAGTTTGCCTGTTCATTTTTTGATTGCTCCCTTTGCTGTGCAGAAACTTTATAGTTTGATGCAGCCTGTTTGTCTGTTTTTGCTTTTGATGCCATGCTTTCAATGCCAAATTTTTAAAAATTGCCAAGACAAATGTCAAGGAAGCTGCCCCCCACCCCAATATTTTATTCTAGAAGTTTTATGGTTTCAGGTCTTATGTTTAAGCCTTTATTTCATTTTGAGTTTTGTGTGTGTGTGTGTGTGTATGATGTAAGATAATGGTACATTTTAATTGTTTTTCATGTTGATGTATAGTTTTCCCAGCATCATTTTTGAAGATACTATTCTTTCTTCCCTGGGTATTCTTAAGTATTTTTGTTGAAGTTCACTTGGCCAAATATGTATGGGTTTACTTCTGGGCTCCCTACTCTGCTCCATTGATCCATGTGTCTACTTTTTGTCAATACCGTACTACTATGATTACTGTAGCTTTGTAATATAGCTTGAAATCATGAAGTGTGGTACTTCCAGTTTTGTTCATCTTTCTCAAGATTTCCAAGATTAATTCTCAAGATTACTCTGGAAATTCAGGGCATTTTGTGATTCCACTTGGATTTTACAATTGTTTTTGGTACTTCTGTAAAAGATGCTTTTGAAATTTTGACAGGAGTTGCTTTGACTTTATAGATCCCTTTTTGTACTATGGCTAATTTCAAATAATGTCTTTTAGTTTACAGATTCTTTTTTCTGCTTCATCAAGTCTGTTCTTGACACTCTACATTGCACTTTTTCAAAAATTTCATTCATTTTATTCTTCAGCTCCATAATTTCTGTTTGATTCTTTGTTATGGTTTTCATTATACATCTTTTAATACTACTAAATGAGTTATGTCTTTCCCTCTTTAAAACAGAATTATCTCAATATTTTTCATTAGCTATTTATCCAAATGAATTGTATGTTTATCTAAATTAATATACCCCTATTGAAAATGTCACTTTTGAAATAAGTGCTGAGCTTTCTTAAACTACTAGTATGACAGTGCTCATGAAATAGATGTGTTTGCTTCAGAGTCATACACATGTGCATTTTCTTTCTGGAGGAAATATGGCAGTATTTGTGCTTTTAAAGTAAAGGTTATTCTCTGAATTTAACAAGACATTGTGTGCATGTGTGCTAAGTTGATTAGTCACATCCGACTCTGCTATGGACTATAGCCCACCATGTCCATGGAATTCTCTGTCCATTGGATTCTCTGGGCAAGAATACTGGAGTGGGTTGCCATGCTCTCCTCTAAGGGACCTTCCCAACCTACGCAGTGAACCCACATCTCTTATGTATCCTGCACTGACAAGCAGATATTAAATACAAATCAACTTTGCACTTTTTCAAAAGATGAAACTATAACAAAATATTTTGTCTTATTAATCTTAAGAAGAGGAAGTGGTAGGTACTTCATTCATGAAAGATTAAATTTGGGGAGAGCGACAAACATGTAAAATAATTAAAATACAGTTCTCTAAATGATATATTAAAATGATACACAAAATGCTAAGAGATGATACAGGAGATATAGTTAATAAATATATTCAGGCTTATACATGTTCTTTTATAGGTTCAATTTCTTGCCAAGTTTAATTCTTCCCTAGAATGTGAGGAATTGTAATTAACAAATCAAATTATTCCCAGTATCTAAGCAGTTTCGTTCATAACAACACTTAACAGGCCATAACAGTAATTTGAAACGTAGAACTGTGTTACTATTTTATTATAAACATAATCTAAATGTATATAAAAGAAAATTATGTATTATAGAATCTATATTTTTAGTTAATTACAATATCTAGTTATCAGCATTAGTATTTTCAGAAGGAAGAGAAAAGAAATAAGGAAAAAGTTGTAGTGATAGTGATTAGCGTATTATTATTATATCTTATAAGAAATGAAAATTCTAAACATATACAACCTCAGGAAAGCAAAACTAAGCTCTTGTCCATGTTTGCAGTTTCCAGTCTAATGTTTCTCACCTTCAGTCCTTTTGCTTAAAATCTTTTCTCTCTCTTTTCTTGTCCTCATATCTATGTGTTCAAATTTTACTTTCTTTCCAAGACCTATTTCTCCTATAAGTCTTTCTAGATCACACGAGTTAAAGCTACTCTTTTATAGTATTTGTAAATCGCAAGTGATTAATTCTATTCATTGTAATCTGCAATGGATTTTCACATTCACCTTTATAGTATGCCAAGATAAATGCCATGCCAAGATAAATCACATGCCAACATAAATCACAAATGTTTACTCTAAATGGCTGTGATTAGTTTTACATATTCATTTTGCCTATGGTAAGAAATAATCACCAATTGTGATTAGATTTCAGATAGATTGAAAAAAAATTGTAAATAGAAATCAAAATAAATCAGCTTCACATAGCATGACATAATATGTAATATAACATGATTTTGGAACTCAGATCACATCAGTCACTCAGTCATGTCCAACTCTTTGCGACCCCATGAATTGCAGCAAGCCAGGCCTCCCTGTCCATCACCAACTCTCGGAGTTCACTCAAACTCATGTCCATCGAGTCAGTGATGTCATCCAGCCATCTCATCCTCTGTCGTCCCCTTCTCCTCTTGCCCTCAATCCCTCCCAGCATCAGAGTCTTTTCCAATGAGTCAACTCTTCGCATGAGGTGGCCAAAGTACTGGAGCTTCAGCTTTAGCATCATTCCTTCCAAAGAAATCCCAGGGCTGATCTCCTTCAGAATGGACTGGTTGGATCTCCTTGCAG
>NW_011494721.1:4226715-4227200 GCF_000754665.1 Bison bison bison
ACTCTCCACTTTCACTTTCGTCAAGAGGCTTTTGAGTTCCTCTTCACTTTCTGCCATAAGGGTGGTGTCATCTGCATATCTGAGGTTATTGATATTTCTCCCAGCAATCTTGATTCCAGCTTGTGTTTCTTCCAGTCCAGCGTTTCTCATGATGTATTCTGCATATAAGTTAAATAAACAGGGTGACAATATAGAGCCTTGACATACTCCTGTTCCTATTTGGAACCAGTCTGTTTGTTCCATGTGCAGTTCTAACTGTTGCTTCCTGACTTGTATACAAATTTCTCAAGAGGCAGGTCAGGTGGTCTGGTATTCCCATCTCTTGAAGAATTTTCCACAGTTTATTGTCATCCACACAGTTAAAGGCTTTGGTATAGTCAATAAAGCAGAAATAGATGCTTTTCTGGAACTCTCTTGCTTTTTCCATGATCCAGCGGATGTTGGCAATTTGATCTCTGATTCCTCTGCCTTTTCTAAAACCAGCT
>NW_011494721.1:4227343-4243638 GCF_000754665.1 Bison bison bison
CATCTCTTCTTAATATCTTCTGCTTCTGTTAGGTACATACCATTTCTGTCCTTTATCGAGCCCATCTTTGCATGAAATGTTCCTATGGTATCTCTGATTTTCTTGAAGAGATCCCTAGTCTTTCCCATTCTGTTGTTTTCCTCTATTTCTTTGCATTGATCGCTGAAGAAGGCTTTCTTATCTCTTCTTGCTATTCTTTGGAACTCTGCATTTACAGTCCTAGCTCACTAATTTCGTTCTGTTATATAGGTCAAGCCTTGAATTGTAGTGCCCTTCTTATTTGTATAATAGGAATAATATTACTTAACATTCAAAGGAGATCTGATAATTATAAATCATAAATATAAATACTGGAACAGCACTTCTTTCAAATGCTCAAAAATTGGTGATTAATACCAGGAGAGGTAATAACAGTCAGTATTATCAGTTGTCTAAAGATTGACTAGAATAAAGCACCAAGAAGACTATCATATTGAAATTAGAATTATTGAAATTGAAATTAAAAGATGCTTGTTCCTTGAAAGCATAGCTATGAAAAACCTAAACAGAGTATTAAAGAGCAGAGACATCACTTTGCTGACAAAGTTCCATATAGTCAAAGCTATAGTTTTTCCAGTAGTCATGTATGGATGTGAGAGTTGGACCATAAAGATGACTGAGTGCCAATGAACTGATGCTTTTGAATTGTGGTGCTGAAGAAGATTCTTTAGAGTCCCTTGAACTGCAAGGAGATCAAACTAGTCAATCCTAAAGGAAATCAACCCTGAATATTCATTGGAAGTTTTGGTTGCTGAAGCTGAACTTTTTCATTGATGATTTTTCATTGGGAAAATACTGGGAAATATATAAGGCAAAAGGAGAAGTGAGCAGCAGAGGATGAGATGGTCACATAACATCACCAATTCAATGGACATAAATTTGAGCAAATTCAGGGTGATCATGGAGGACAGAAAAGCCTTGCAGCATCTGAGGTCCATGGGGTCACACAGAGTTGGAAATGACTTAGAGACTGAACAACAAAAATTGGAATTAAGATAACAGCCAATTTGGCTAGCTCATATGCACATATTTGTGATAGTGTACTTATAAATCTAAATTGTCTGATAAAACTTATGATAATATTTATCAAACATTAGGTACTTCCAGCACAACAAAAGCTCAAATAATAGACAAGTATATTGATCAGATATTCTGTGGTTGGCCATGAGATAAGGAAAACTTTAAATATGTAGCCATAGTTTTTATGAAAATATATGCTATTAGTTGACAGTATAAGCTTATTTATCTTAATTGAAGGAGTAAAATAATTATTTTAGAAGCTACCAATTTTACTTGTATAACTCAAAATGCAATTTTATAAATATCCAAATATCAGATGCATGAATATATTTTTATATCTCTTTGACTTCTACTTCATGTCCTTATTTGGGAAAAAATGTTGTATATCTCTATGGGTAGTGTGTGTGAGAGAGAGAGAAAGAGGGAAAGAGAGAGAGGGAGAAAGTAGACAGTGAGAAAGTATACAAGATAGAAATAGTTTTTTAAGTAATGAAATAAAATAAACTGAAGAGAATGCACCCAAAATTTATCACTAAGAAATAGACTATAATACTAATACAAAACAACTGTTGTCTTTCCTTGAGATTTATGTTTTGAACGGACTTCTATAAAATATTCTCACCGTAATAGTTCTCAAATCATTGTGCATATTTACTTCAGAAACCATACAAGTACATTTAAAAATTGTGGCTCAAGACAAAGAAGAATCTGCCTGCATTGTGGGAGATCTGGGTTCTATCTCTGAGTTGCGAAGATCCCCTAGAGGAGGTCATGGCAATACACTCCAGTATTCTTGCCTGGAGAGCTCCATGGACAGAGTAGCCTGGCAGGCTACAGTCCATGGGTTTACAAAGAGTTGAATATGACTGAGAAATTAACGTGCGCATGTGTGCATGTGCACACACACAGACACACACACACTCTGATTTCCAGAACTCACTTCTAAAATAATTGAAGTGAGGAGTTTCTAAAAACTCCTCTTGTGCTGTCAGAATGGAGTTAACATTCACACTTTTTATATTCAATTCCCTAAAAGCATAAATCCTTTAAAATACAAGAAGATCCTAAAAATAGTCACCGGCCAGTAAGAATTAATCAGACTTTGCTCATCTTATCAGTTATTTATATAACACTTTCCCAACTAAGTATCCCTACCACCATAATGACCTGAATGCATGCAGTGCTCAGCTGCCGAGTCAAAGCTTACAAGCTGATTTTATTGCTCTAGACACATTGAACATCAGAACAGCCCATCAGCACAGGAACATTAGGATGCCAGAAGTGTGTTACAATCATTTGAAATAGGAAATCACTCTACGGTATGAATATATATCAAACCTTGGGTCTCTTTTTTTGAAGTCTCTAACATCTAATAAACTGTATCTTAGCAGCAGTGATAAATAACATTCTCTTGAATTGCAAATGATATTTCTTTTTTATTGAAATATAGCTGATGTGCAATGTTGTGTTAGTTTTGTAAATGCTATTTGAACTTGATATTTAAGTTAAATGATCACCACTGCCCACTAATGGTTCTATAGTTAATCTCTTTGTTTTCATGGCACTACTGAAATTTGGGGGTATATTGAATTATCTTCTGTTGAGTGAGAACAATAATCTTTATATCCATGATACTTAATAGTACTTTTATTTTTTGGGTTGAGTCCCAGACCTTGCATAGAGTATTCCTATTCTTATACCATAAGGATTTAATTTGTGTTTACTTTGAGTCACTGAGTTAGACAGTTATTCATATCTTATTCATCTGTCCTTGAAAAGTAAAAGGGTTTTTAAGGGTATGTACGTATATGTATTTATTTATATCTGTAGTAGATCCATTCCAGAAACCAAAGTAAAGATGGGATAATTATCTCTAATTCACATATTTGTACCTAAACTTTTTTATCTTAGAAATTTCACATATGCCAATTTATAGCTACTATGGTTGATGATTTCATACTGAGATATCCTTATCTTATGCAAAATATATGTTTAATGTCATACCATACTAGGAGGCTGAAAGAATTAGAGACTGTCACTAAAAAATGTATCACTGTAAGCATCTATTTTGATATCACAATTCATTTTCTTACAACATAAAATCTCAGATTGGCAGAATCCTCTAAAATACTGATTCATTGTCAGAGCTTCATTGCAGAGAGTGAAACTGTAATGAAATTTTAATTATTTTCAATCAAACAAAACATCTATTGTGTTTAATTTTATGTTGATGACTTCAGCAAGAACCAAAAGTGTTCAAATATTTGACAAAGCAATGGTAAAGTAAATAAACCAAAAAATAAATTTTAAAAACTTTAACTCCCGTTTTTGCATTGTCAGGATAGCAAATAACTCTGTATATTTAATTCATGAAATTCATCATTTTTCACAGATTTTTTAATATAATAATGTAAAGTTGTTTATGTGAGCCCATTACCATAACTTTATCAATTTACTAATGTAAATGCAAATTTTTTTTCTATCTTAATTATTTAATATTAAATTACAAGAAACAACTGAGAGAAATAAATACAGGGTAAACAGCATGGTCTGTTCAAGTGGTCATTTTGCTAATAAGGAGTACAGCTCAAAAACAGTGAGCATAAATCTGAATGGTTGTAAATGATAGGGTATTTCTCAATTAGGTATTACTCTATGTCATGAATTGTCAGAGCATCTAGCATAGTTTATGACTTGTAACATGTATTAAATAAAATTTTCTTGCTGAATTAACAGTAAATTATAAGGTGATCTTTAGAAGACATTAGAGGAAAACTAAAATTAATACATTTGAAGGTCCTCTGGACTTATTAAATGTTACATTACTAGAATACTTGATAATTAACATTTAAAATTTTAAGTGTAGTTTGTTTATTTTGGACTTTTAATAGTATTAAACCCATTTAATTCAAAATAATTTAGAGCAAATTAGTATTTGAAGTATTCTGTTAAATAATAAAATTTTACTAAATGCAGTGATGAAAGTGATTGATTTAGGGAATGGGCAAAGCATGTTGGACAAAGTGAAGTTTGGGTGGAGGGTGCCTAAATCAGTAGAATTAAAAGGCCAAAAATAATATTGATTATAAAATCCACCAGATTCATTTTGATATATGGCAAAACCAAGACAATATTGTAAAGTTATAAAATTAAATTAAATTAAATTAAAAAAAAATCTACCTGGAAAAGGAAATGGCAACCCACTCCAGTATTCTTGCCTGGAGAATCCCACTGATAGAGGAGCCTGGAGGGCTATAGTCCATGGAGTCACAAGAGTCAGACATGACTTAGTAACTAAACCACCACCACCATATAATCCAATATGCGGTTGATTTTAACATTCAGTTAAGAAGATGCTGTGACCACAGGTGGTTGATAGTCAAATACATTTTTTCACTGTTATCTTGTGTCATTTTGACAACTCTTGGGAGTTTCTCTTTTAATAATCTTAAGTGATCCAGGATAAAGTCTTTGAATAGCTTATCATTTCAAAAATTGTCATCTGTTAATTGGCTAAATAACAGTCATTATAATTTAAAAGAGATCAATAATTTTATCTAGATATATGGTGAGCTATATATGCAAAACCCCTAATGGAAAAAAATAATGAAACTATGTAATATTAGGAACTATAAGACAGAAATATTATCCTGTGGAAACATTAATGTATGTCATTTTGTCATCAGATACATGGAGTGGAGACATTCAAAACTATTAAAGAGGAAAAGATCAATTCTCTTGCCTACATGAAAGTGAAAAACTATTCATCAAAGGGGAGATACCTTAAAAAAAAGGGCAACAGTAAAATAGGAAAAAGATATGTATAATAATCGATTTAAAAGGATGCTTCAGTGAATTTGTCAGTATTTTTTGATGGAACTTAACCTGGAAAATTCCATGGATAGAATTGGCAGGCTTCAGTCCATGGAGTTACAAACAGTCAGACACAACTGAGCACACACACTCAACCAATGATTGAGGCCTAAGAGTGAGGGCATGAGGACAGTTCATTTCCCAGGCCATACATGTCATTCATAGATGAACATATTTTTCCAGTAAGGCAATGAGTCATCTTCAGGAAGTATGCTAGAATGACTTTCTAAGAAATGGTCTTGAGTTTGATGGTATAATTGGTTGTATGGATTATGGAATCCAGAGCTGTTCAGGGCCATCTTTAGTGCCACAAATAGACTGGTTGGCAATGGACAACATAAAAATAAGGCTACAATTGAAAGATAAAATGAAGGATTCTTAAGTATTGCTTGAAAATTTGAATCTATGTCTGGAATTTTTAAATTCCTGGCCCTTCCTACTTTATGAATTGATAAGTTCCATTTTAGCTTCAATCAGAAATGTTTTGTCATTTGAAAATAAAAGTTATGAATAATACTAATATATTATTTTAAAAATGAAGAACTCATACAAATTGATGGGTGGAAACCCCCATAATTACAGATAATGAACAGATAATACACAGACACTCATTACATTCACTTCTAATTATCAATCAGTTGAAAAATTGTTGAAGTTGATTTGTAATTGAATCTGGAAAAGCATATCAAACCAAAGATGGAGGCTGTTGTCTATAGTTCTCACAGTAGTTTCTCATTTGAAAAAAGATCTGAGTGTTACATTTGATTAGTCTGTATAGCTGACTTCTTATACATCTTGAGCTGCACCAAATTTTTCCAAAATTTTTTGACAGTGATTTCTCCAAGTTTTCTGTAAGCCTCTCTTCTGAGGAAAAACTTAGAAGAGGAAAGTCAGTTGGACAAATTATAGCTTATGTCACTATTGTTGGTCTTAAGCCTGCAACTGTTAATCCTCTTCTCCCCTGCACTATTCATTCTAAATTCTCCTTGTTCAGAGCTATCACCTTTCTAGATCTTTATTACTTTCCTGGTAATGTGATCCAAACTTTTATTCATGAATCCTCTGAGCCTTATTCATGAATCCTCATGAATATTATGCTTCTCAAAGCCAGAGTGGTTGCATTTGTCTACTCACCATAGCTATTAGGCAAGAGAGAATCAAATGGTACACAGGTGAGTCACTGGGGTTCTAAACTTTCTGGCTCCCACTATGTCCAAAAAGTAGGTTTCTCCTGTTGGTCAGAGTTAGTTATTCCTGCCAAAAAGATGACCCCTCTCACGCATGTGTGGATTCAAACAATTCAAAGTGCCCAGATAGCAGCTGTAATATAAATTTCAATAGGATGCTTGCTATGTCCCCTGGCAAGAGGATGCTGCTGCTGCTGCTGCTAAGTAGCTTCAGTCATGTCCGACTGTGCAGCCCCATAGACGGCAGCCCACCAGGCTCCCCCATCCCTGGGATTCTCCAGGCAAGAACACTGGAGTGGGTTGCCATTTCCTTCTCCAATGCATGAAAGTGAAAATGAAAGTGAAGTTGCTCAGTCGTGTCTGACTCTTAGCGACCCCATGGACTGTAGCCCACCAGGCTCCTCCATACATGGGATTTTCCAGGCAAGAGTACTGGAGTGGGGTGCCATTGCCTTCTCCGGGCAAGAGGATAGCCTTCATGGAAATCACCACTCCAATCATCCTGAGCTCAGAATTTCAGGGACAGGAGACCAAAATTCTCTAGTGGTAGGTCTTGGGTAGGAACTATAAGGGGGATACTCTTTCCTCTTATTTTGGTTACCAAAATCATATATTCTTCCTTTTAGGAATGCACACAAAGGCCTTACTTTTAGCATGTATAATGTATTTTAGAGGATGGTAACCTCTCCTTTTTGAGTATTTTTTCTGGACTTAAGTATGTTCTCTGGCTGACACTGTGGCTGTGTCTTCAGTAGGTCATCCCAATGTTTTATCAGACTTATTGCTTCTTGATAGTGTGTCATATGATACAACTAGCAGATCAAAAGATCATGTTCCCACTCTGCACCTGCAATGTCGTGGAGTACGTCTCCTGCTTGGAGGCTAAGTTCTATGAAATTCTATGGCTATAGGTCAGACATTTGGTAGAGACCCATTTATTGTTGCTAGATGAATCTCTGCAGGTAAGAAAAGGAAACCCATACCCAGAACAGATATCTGTCCCTGTGAAGATAGACTTGTGGCTCTTCTACTAGAGAAAAGGCTCAAAGAGATCAACCTGAAACCAAGTGGTTGGTTATTCTCCTAGAGAAATAGTGCCATACTTGGGGAATCTGTACTTTCTCTGCCAGACTAAACATTCATATGAGGAAATATCCAGATTGACCTCAGTAACTAGGAGTTTATGCTTTGGGGTCAAATATAGCCTCTGTATCTGAAACTGTGATTATTCCATTCATGTGCCCATCATTCAGTTATGGCTAATAATAAAGACTGACTGATCTCAATTAGTCAATTCATTTTGTATTCTTGGTATTCCAGTGTGTCTTCCATGGTGGATACGTTCTGGTGGGCATTGATACATAAATGCTCACACGCATTGAGACATAAATGTGCATTATCTAATCCCATTGATCAATGTACATGACCTCTTTGTCTCACTTCTTCTAGTCATTATTACTCCAGAACTTGACCAGCAGTCTATCATCAGCCACTGCCCAGAATTCTGTACATATTCTTACCTCAGACCAGTTCATCTTCCACAGAAGGGATGATCAGTTCTCTTCTTGAAACTTTTCATTCATTGAATGAACTTTTCTTTCATGCTGAGAGTTTACTACAGTATTATCTCTCAAGGAAAACCCTGAATGCCCCTGGAATGTAGCTGACATCTATTTTTCAGCTATAAGTACCCACTGAGTGGACTTGTTCATCAAAATATCTCCAGATTTTTTTCCCTCATTCAGCTAGTTAAATGGGAACCATCCCCTTTCTTTGTAGCCCTGTATGTCAGCTAAGGACCCTTGTTTATACCATGGAGTTTCATGGGAGATTGTATGGTTCACTCATGTCCTCTACTCTTCTTTGGGCTTGGTACTTTATGTGCCATTTCGTCTTAGGATGAACTAATGATGCTCCATCTTTATGACTTGATAGGTCTAAAGAAGCCAGCTCATAATGAGCAGTTCCAAATGAATCAGCACTTAGTAATCCAGAGTCAAACATTTGTGTCTATCAGAACTAATAACATACTACAAACTATTTACTGAAGGATATAAGACTCCAGTATAGGTGACAGAGCCTTGTTCCATATGTCCAGTGGCTCAGATTGTGATTCTTCCACTGAGTCTGGCCATGGATTCCATGCTGAAACATTTCCCACCAGTGATACCTCTAACAACGTAAAGTCTGACAACCGTGTAGCCTAAACGGATAAAGCTATTCACATTGTATCCTAATTTAAAGAAGAATAGTTTCTTATTTTGGAATGCACTGAAATCAAGCAGAGTTCCATGTCACAGAGAACAGGGGAAGTTGCAGTATTCCTAGTTGTAAAATATATTGCCTCAAAAATATAAAGAGGCATATCATACACTGTAGTAGTGGATGCAAAGTACAGCCAAGTGACTTTTCCTTTGGAGGGGATTTCCTGCTGTATTTTGTCTGACGTATCCTTAAATATTTTACAGGAGTCGCAGATCCTTCAATTTCAAAGGTTTATCTGTCACTCTCTGGAGTTCACATAGCTTACAAAAACCTTCAGCAGGCTAGCTATCTTGTATTCATTTGACTTGATCAACATGATACCGTTGATGTAATGATTGACTATGATATTCCATGGGATTCCCAGATAGTCTAGAGCAGCAGTTCCCAACTATTTTGGCACCAGGGACTGATTTGTAGGAGACAATTTTTCCACACACCGGGATGGGGAGATGGTCAGGAGGCAATGTAAGTGATAGGGAGCTGCAAATGAAGTTTTGCTTGCTTGCTGGACTGCCGCTCACATCCTGCCATGCTGTCTGGTTCCCAACAGGCCACAGACCATGGCTGGGGCTGGAGACCCCTGCTCTAGAGTACGTTGGACAGAGAAAGGGAGATTTAATATAGACCTGGGGCAAAACTGTAACTGAATGTTGTACTGTCCAGGTGATATAGAGTGGTTTGGATCCTCTTTCCTGCTGGAATAAAACTAATTGTATTTTCCAAGTTAACATCTGTCACCATGCATCTGAGGATTTACTAATCTATAGCAACAATAAATATGGCCAGTATGGCAGCTGCAACAGTGGTTACTATTTGTTTGAGTTGAAATGGCCACCAAAATCATTCAGATTTTGGCAGAGGACATACTGGTGAATGGGCTTCCCTGGTGCCTCAGACGGTTAAGAATCTGCCTGCTATTCGGGTGACCTGGGTTTGATCTCTGGGTTGGGAAGATCACCTGGAGGAGGACATGGCAACTCATTACAGTATTCTTGCTGGAGAATCCCACACAGAGAGGAGCCCGGCAGGCTATAGTCCATGGGATCACAAAGGGTCGGACATGACTAAGCACATATTGGTGAAATGAGTGACTAAGCACATATTGTGAAATGAGTGGAATTACATTGGGACCACCAAGTTCGAATCCTTTAGAACCTCAAGTATTGCACCATTCTTAACCGTGACTTACTTCCTGCTTCTATTCTTTCATGAATTGCATTGTTGTCTTGACTTACTCTCTTGCCTGAAAGTGAACAGTATGAGGTTTATATTTGGTCTTTCCCTCTTTTACAGCTCTACTCTTTACATGAAGGATTTAAACTGCTAAGGATGTCAGTTCCAATTATAACACTTAGGAGCTGAGGAAGTAATAATATAAGCTTAATTAATATTTTATTTAACACCTTGTCCCTGCATGCCTCCACTCAAATAAGGATCCTTTATGTACTTCAGTTTCTAGGTATAAATATCAATTATGACCCTATATCCTGTAGTCCTCAAATATCAGGACACTTATGTTCATGTGGTTTGCAGTCACTTAAGTACATATCCATAGTCTCTTTTGGGGAAAAAACTGGAGGAATCACTAGAGTACAGACTGACTTAAGTCACTGAGTTCTAGATCTGAAAACTGGTTCATGTCTGGGAGTTGAGAAAGGGATCAGAAGATTTTATTGTGTAAACCACCTTCATATTCCTGTTCTTCCATTCATATTTTTTCTGATTATAAATATTGAATAGAATCTTCATCCCCTGCTTGTTTTGCCCCAGAAACATAATATTCTATCCATTCTCCAACCCTGTGCTTTTCAGCAGTTTGTGACTGTCTGGCATCAGGTGGTTGAGCAACACCTGGCCTGTTACAATCTAAAGACCCATTCTTTCCTTTTTATTAACAGACAAACTCTGTGGCTACATTTTCTACCACCAGCTCCAACCTGGGAACGAGAGCCTCCTCTCAGCTATGCCAATGTCACTCTTCCCACTGAAGTTAATAAGTCTTTGACAACAGGTGGGAACACTGGGCATTCCCATGGCACATGCTCTTTTGTTTGTCCTCTGGTCTTAATTTACATAATCATTTTATGCACACGTCCATTAAGCCTGTTTATTCCTTTATCTAGAATCTGTCAAGGTAACTGAGACACTTCAACATCACTAAGTTCAGTTCAGTTCAGTTGCTCAGTTGTGTCCAACTGTTTGTGACCCCATTAATCGCAGCATGCCAGGACTCTCTGTTCATCACCAACTCCCTGAGTTTACTCAAACTCCTGTCCATTGAGCTGGTGATGCCATCCAACCATCTAATCCTCTGTCATCCCCTTCTCCTCCCTCCTTCAGTCTTTCCCAGCCTCAGGGTCTTTTTCAATGAGTCAGTTCTTCACATCAGGTGGCCAAAGTATTGGAGTTTCCACTTCAACATCAGTTCTTCCAATGAACACTCAGGACTGATCTCTTTTAGGATGGACTGGTTGGATCTCCTTGCAGTCCAAAGGACTCTCAAGAGTCTTCTCCAACCCCACAGTTCAAAAGCATCAATTCTTAGGCACTCAACTTTCTTTATAGTCCAACTTTCACATCCATACATGACTACTGGAAAAACCATAGCCTTGTCTAGATGGACCTTTGTTGGCAAAGTAATGTCTCTGCTTTTTTTTTTTTTTTAACTATATACTTTTTTATATATTCTGGGGTTTTAGACAATATGTTTTTTATTACTGCATATTCTGATCTTTTTTTAAATATGCTGTCTAGGTTGGTCATAACTTTCCTTCCAAGGAGCAAGTGTCTTTTAATTTCATGGCTGCAATCATCATCTGCAGTGATTTTGGAGCCCCCAAAAATAAAGCTTGTCACTGTTTCCCCATCTGTTTGCCATGAAGTGATGGGACCAGATGCCATGATCTTAGTTATGTGAATGTAGAGCTTTAAGTAAACTTTTTCACTCTCCTCTTTCACTTTCATCAAGAGGCTCTTTAGTACTTCTTTGCTTTCTGCCATAAGGGTGGTGTCATCTGCATATTGAGGTTATTGATATTTCTCCCAGCAGTCTTGATTCCAGCTTGTGCTTCATCCAGCCCATCGTTTCTCAAGATGTACTCTGCATATAAGTTAAATAAGCACAGTGACAATATACAGCCTTGACATACCCTTTTCCTATTTGGAACGAGTCTATTGTTCCATGTCCAGTTCTAATTGTTGCTTTCTGACCTGCATACAGATTTCTCAAGAGGCAGGTCACGTGGTTTGGCATTCCCACCTCTTTAAGAATTTTCCACAGTTTGCTGTGGTCCACATAGTCAAAGGCTTTGGTATAGTCAATAAAGCAGAAATAGATATTTTTTCTGGAACTCTCTTGCTTTTTTAATGATCCAACATATGTTGGCAATTTGATCTCCAGTTCCTCTACCTTTTCTAAATACAGCTTGAACATCTGGAAGTTCATCTGGAAATTTGGTTCAGGTACTGTTCAAGACTGGCTTGGAGAATTTTGAACATTACTTTACTAGCATGTGAGGAGAATGCAATTGTGTGGTAGTTTGAGTATTCTTTGGCATTGCCTCTCTTTGGGATCGGGAATAAAACTGACCTTTTTCAGCCCTGTGGCCACTGCTGAGTTTTCCAAAGTTGCTGGCATATTGAGTGCATCATCTTTTAGGATTTGAAATAGCTCTACTGGAATTCCATCACCTACACTAGCTTTGTTCATAGTAATGCTTCCTAAGGCCCACTTGTCTTCACATTCCAGGATGTCTGGCTCTAGCTGAGTGATCATACCATCATGATTATCTGGGTTGTGCATATCTTTTTTGTGTAGTTCTTCTGTGTGTTGTTGCCACCTCTTCTTGATATATTCTGTTTCTGTTAGGTCCATACCATTTCTGTCCTTTTTTGAGCCCATCTTTGCATGAAATGTTCCCCTGGTATCTCTAATTTTCTTGAAGATATCTCTAGGCTTTCCCATTCCATTGTTTTCCTCTATTTCAACATCACTAGGGGCCATCATTTCCTCTAGATTTTATAAGGACCACTGTAACCATTAGTTTATATAATCCTTAGGTTGCTTGCCATTCTATTCCATAAAAGTGCCCCTACATCAAATGAATTCTTGCTTGTTTAGTTTCTGTTTCAGATCCCTTGAAATACAGCAGTAGAGGCCAGTGGTGCTACTTAACCACTGTAAAAATCAGCAAGGTCAGAGGAACAACCAAGAGGGCTTTGCTGACAGGAAGTTGATGAGTTAGTTAATAAAACATAGTGTTGCTAAGGTCAAAATCCAATACCAGGAGTACTCCCTTGGATCCTGTCGTTACATGCTAGCTAATTTTTGCAGCTCCTTTGGGTTGTAATTTCTTCCCTTCTATATCAAAGTTAGCATATTGCCCACCTGGTTATGCTGAGATTTAGCTATAATTATCAGCCTGGGACAGCTCCTGTTGGGAATGCCTTTTAGTCTGCAGTATCTCCTCAAGAAAAGAAAATGAAAGTTCTTAATACATTAGATGGGCCACCTCTGTAAGCTCCAAGTGTTCAGAGAAGTCTGAGGAGCCCCAGTGATCAAGGAAATCATCTTGTTATCTCTATTCCTTGTTTCCATGTCTTAGGTAAGAGATCTTCCTTGGCTGAGAATTAGTCATATTTGGATCTCTAAAGAAACAGTTGAAGATCCATGCAGAACATCGGCATGAATACCATACTGGATAATATTATATAATATAATATTATAATAAAAAGTTTTTCTTGATTCAGGGACATTAATGTTGAAGAATCAATATCATTTATCTTACAAGTTTATATATCCACCAAAAATGCACTGATCCATGTTTCTAGGATTTATGCAAAAGTGCAGAATTGGTAAGTATCAATGAATTTGAATTTGCAGATTATTCGCTTCAGTAATTTTTCCCTTTTCCTCAAAAAAGATCAAGATTTCCCAAGACATATATTTAATCTACCTACTGACCTTTTGATTAGAGGGAAAACAGAATTTAGACTAAAAGTTTAATTCTTCAGAAAACCCAGTAAAAAGATGAAGTAAAATAATACCTTCATAAAATAATTTCATTTTTAAAATAGATTTGTTTTCATTGTCCAGTGACATGCATTTAATTTACCAGAAATGATTTCTATGAACTGGTTAATCACTTCTTGTTAGAAATTAGGAATATCTTGAGATTGAAACATGGAATGCATGCTGATATTTTGTATGCCAAACTTTGAGAGATTAAAGTTTCTGTAATTTTCTCCTTTGGGGGAAAAAAAAAAAAACCTCTAATTAAAAGAAGTTCCCATTGGCTTATTCTTTAATTATCTGTAATATTGATAAATAAACTATATAAATTATTAATATAATTGGATAAAAGTTTAAAATAGAAAATAAGTGAATTTTAAATACTGTAGTTAGAGAAAACTGTATTCTTAAACGAGTTATTTGATACTTACAGTTTTATAAATATAACTCAATTTTATATATTAAAAAACTAAATGTTTATTAAACATGATGGTGTAAAATGAAAAATTTGGAAAGCAAGTGAAATGACAAATCAGAAAACCTTATTGAATTGGGCTCCATTAATTCATTGATTTGGTAACTTTCACTGGGAGCCCTGAATTTTTGTTCCCTTATTCTGTCTAACTAGAGATAGCTAATCAGATGTTGGCAAAGAAACATATACTGTATTTATTTTGAAACATATATATATATATGCACATATATTCTTTTATTTCTAAAAATATTTATTTAAAAATTGATCCTTTAGTATAAGATATGATAGGGCATGGACAAACCAGATTTTTACTAATTAAACAATAATATTCTTCTTTAATTATATGAAGTATAAAATTTTTATGTATTCAATGACATATAAAATCAAACCTCCTCACATCATCCTCATATAGTTAACATTTCTTTGTGAGTAAGATGATTTTCCATAGTGCCAATCATATTCTGACTAAAGTGAAAAATGATAAAATTTAGATAGATGAAAATCATGACATTTTATATACTTGTCTCTAAGATTGTTTTGTGTCATGTATTATATTGTTCATTTCTATTCTATATTGAAATAGTTCTATAACTTAAGTTTAGGGAAGTTAGAAGTTACAGTCAACATACAGATTGTGTTATATTTTTGAAATTTTAAATTAATTTTTATGAGAACACTGGTGAGAACAGAATTTGGTTTGCCATTAAATTGTTCAGATAATATCAATCTGTGATCCAAAGAAAAAAGGATCATAAGAAATAATAATTGTCATTATAGAAGTGTCAAATGCATGTGTGATTACTTGACATTTTAGAACCTTCTAAATTATTTGTGGACTCTCCCATTTAAGCCATTGTGTGTATATGTGTGTATGTGTGTGTGTGTGTTTGTGCATATGTGTGTGTGTATTTATTTCTCTCTTCATGCAAAAGTTTCAAGGCTGATGACTTACCACAAAAGTCATGGAAAATGAAATGGTAAAACAAAAATAGAAAATAATAGTCAAAGAAGAAGATACCAAAGGCACCAAGCATGCAATTTAATGCCCTTTTTATGCATGAGTTTCAGAAGTCCCAGAGTTACATAGGCAGTCATCTAGTTGTCATTGTTGGAAAAGATGATGGATGCCAGTTCTTTAGGAGAAAAGTTCTCTATCACTAAATTATGACAGATATCTCATCTGCTGCATTATAAAAAGGAAAATTTGTATAAGAATATTATATGTTCTTAACATTTGCAGAAATTTTAAATCACTTTTACTTAGTATATTTGTTTCCTTGCAGCATTAAATCAATATTGAGTGGATTGACATCAGTATGTAAATAAAGATATACATTCCATGATCTTCATTAATCTATTATTGGATCTTAGAGAAACTTAAAGCCCAGAAAAATTTTATTTTGATAAATACCAGTCATATAATTTTTTTTTTGAGTGAAGGACCCAAAATACTAACATGAATTATTTATTTCAGGCTACAGTGAAAAGTCAGTGATGAACCATAGTGTCCACTGCTAAGACACATATGTCTTTATTCATTTGATTATACTTAGTTATACACCTTTCTAACAATCACAGACCTGTAGGTAATTTACTTGGTTCACTTTGAAATTCTGTAATTTCTCCTTAAGTCAAAGTATAGACACATGAAAGGAGATGATGATTCTAATGAAGAGACAGGCACAAGATGAGGAATGAGAAGGATGGAATGAGTGAGGGATTTAAAAAAGTAGAAAATGTCAACAAAGTAAAGAAAGGGTCAAAATGAGAGAATATCAAGAAAAAGAAATAGATCTTGATAGAAAAAAAGAGACAAAGCTAATAACATCAAAGAAAGGGTCAATATGAAAGATTTTATTCACCACTGCACTTACAACACATTGGACAAAGTCTCAGTAAATTTCATATCGTAAACCTGCTAAGATATCTGAATCACTGAAACAACAGAAACAGACTCAAAATAACTTCAGCTGGATCATAGAAAAAGCAAGAGAGTTCCAGAAAAACATCTATTTCTGCTTTATTGACTATGCCAAAGCCTTTGACTGGATCACAATAAACTGTGGAAAATTCTTCAAGAGATGGGAATACCAGACCACCTGATCTGCCTCTTGAGAAATTTGTATGCAGGTCAGGAAGCAACAGTTAGAACTGGACATGGAACAACAGACTGGTTCCAAATAGGAAAAGGAGTACGTCAAGGCTGTGTATTGTCACCCTGTTTATTTAACTTATATGCAGAGTACATCATGAGAAATGCTGGACTGGAAGAAACACAAGCTGAAATCAAGATTGCTGGGAGAAATATCAAGAACCTCAGATATGCAGATGACACCACCCTTATGGCAGAAAGTGAAGAGGAACTCAAAAGCCTCTTGATGAAAGTGAAAGTGGAGAGTGAAAAAGTTGGCTTAAAGCTCAACAT
>NW_011494721.1:4243738-4245311 GCF_000754665.1 Bison bison bison
CTAAGATCATGGCATCCGGTCCCATCACTTCATGGGAAATAGATGGGGAAACAGTGGAAACAGTGTCAGACTTTATTTTTCTGGGCTCCAAAATCATGACAGATAGTGACTGCAGCCATGAAAGTAAAAGACACTTACTCCTTAGAAGGAAAGTTATGACCATCCTAGACAGCATATTCAAAAGCAGAGACTTTGTTGTTTGGCAAAACTAATACAATTATGTAAAGTTTAAAAATAAAATAAAATTAAAAAAAAAAAAAAAGCAGAGACTTTACTTTGCTAACAAAGTTTCATCTAGTCAAGGCTATGGTTTTTCCTGTGGTCATGTACGGATGTGAGAGTTGGACTGTGAAGAAGGCTGAGCGCCAAAGAATTGATGCTTTTGAAGTGTGGTGTTGGAGAAGACTCTTGAGAGTCCCTTGGACTGCAAGGAGATCCAACCAGTCCATTCCGAAGGAGATTAGCCCTGGGATTTCTTTGGAGGGAATGATGCTGAAGCTAAAACTCCAGTACTTTGGCCACCTCATGCAAAGAGTTGACTCATAGGAAAAGACTCTGATGTGGGAGGGATTGGGGGCAGGAGGAGAAGGGGACGAGAGAGGATGAGATGGCTGGATGGCATCACTGACTTGATGGATGTGAGTCTGAGTGAACTCCGGGAGTTTGTGATGGACAGGCAGGCCTGGCGTGCTGTGATTCATGGGGTCGCAAAGAGTCGGACATGACTGAGCAACTGATCTGATCTGATTGAAAGTATCTGAGTTAAATATAAAATACATATGTTTAGTACATTTGATCCATTAGGAGATAAGACTAAATTTGTAAGATTGGCAGAAGAATATTTGAAACAATGCTTAAAGAAATGAAAATAGTCTAGTTCAGATTTCAAGCTCCAGTGATGGATTAGCTAGAAGATTAAACACAGCTAAAGAAATAATAAACAGTGCTGCAATGAACATTGGGGTACACGTGTTTCTTTCAATTCTGGTTTCCTTGGTGTGTATGCCCAGCAGTGTATGGGGAGGGAGGTGGGAAGGGGGTTCAGGATGGGGAACACGTGTACACCTGTGGCGGATTCATGTTGATGTATGGCAAAACCAATACAATATTGTAAAGTAATTAGCCTCCAATTAAAATAAATAAATTTATATTAAAAAATAAATAATAAACAGTAAAATGGATAAATTAAATTGTATAGGATGTAGTCCAGGTAGACAGATGGAAAATGAGAGAAGGTTAAATGGTATGAAGGATAGTATGAGATAGTTGAATATATACCTGATTGCATTTAAAAAAGAATACAGAGTATGGGGCTTTCCTGATGGTCAGGTGGTAAAGAATCTGCCTGCAATTCAGGAGACCAGGGTTCAATCCCTGGGTTCGGAAGATCCTCTGGAGAAGCAAATAGCAACCCATTCTAGTATTCTTGCCTGGAAAATTCCATGGACAGAGAAGCCTGGGAAGTTATAGTCCATGGGATTGCAGTCAGACATGACTGAGTGACTAACATACACACACACACACACGGTATGGGAAAGAAGAAATGCTTAAAAATATAGTGGCTGGTTTTTTT
>NW_011494721.1:4245411-4262636 GCF_000754665.1 Bison bison bison
TTCCATCATTTTTGTTAAAGGACTGCTAAGTCGCTTCAGTCGTGTCCGACTCTGTGCCACCAGGCTCCGCTGTCCCTGGGATTCTCCAGGCAAGAACACTGGAATGGGTTGCCATTTCCTTCTCCAATGCACGAAAGTGAAAAGTAAAAGTGAAATCGTTCAGTCATGTCCGACTCTTAGCGACCCAATGGACTGCAGCCTACCAGGCTCCTCGGTCCATGGGATTTGCCAGGCAAGAGTACTGGAGTGGGCTGCCATTGCCTTCTCCATGTTAAAGGACAATAACCCCCAAATCCAGAGGCAGCCCAAGGATCTTAGGCTTACCACATCAGCACCTGGAGACAAAAGGTGTCCTTTGGTAGAAAGGGTGATTGATCTGTACAGGCTTTTCTGTTGCCTGCTCTCTCCATTGTTAGGTAACTCCTCTTTCCTGGAGGAGTTTCAATGTGATCATTGCTTCTCCTAAAAAAAACTATTCACAGCTAATGTATGGTCTCTTATCTGGATGTAGTCAGAGCTGATTGTCTTCCAGTCTGTCCCTCCACTTCTCCCTGGAGCTGCAAATACCAGATTCATAGCTAAGTCCTCTAAATGGTCCTCAGCTAAACTATACATTCCACAGATTCTAATTCAAGGTCTCTTCACTCAACGACTCCATCCTTTGAAGGTCAGGACTGTCTCCCAAATCTCAGCTATGGTTGACTTTTTCCCCTAGAACCTCTGGATACATTCCATGCTACATAGGACTTAAAGGAGGGTGAAGTACTGCAATCTCTGAACCAATCTCTGCCTACTTGTATCCTGCTTCTATTTCTATAAGGCCACAGTTACACTGTACTCACGTGGGTTCCCAGAATTTCAACAGAAAATATAGCCTGCCTCCTCTGCTAGGCTATACACTCATTCTGTTTAGTTTCCATTCTCTCATAAACTGTCTTTCCTCATTTATCAAGGTCTAGAGTTGCAGAGAATCTGCATACAGGAGGTAATGGATTAAAGCTCCATGAGTTAGTCCTATTATTAAAGTTTGCAAAGAAGAGGAAAAGAAGTTGTTTTCCAAAAGAGGAAACATAAAGAGGAGTGTGACAAAGTTTCCCACTTCCCAGGAGTCACTCGTGGTAAAGAATCTGCCTACCAATTCAAGGGATGCAAGAGGCATGGGTTCAGTCCCTGGGTCGGGAAGATCTTCTGGAGGAGGAGATGGTAATCGCTCCAGTATTCTTGCCTGGGAAATCTCACAGACAGAGGAGCTTGGTGGGCTATAGTCCATGGGATTGCAAAGGGTCAGATACTACTAAACAACTGATCACACAAGAAAAAAAAAAAATCCTTAAGCATACCATTCTGTCTTTGATTCTTATTTAAATGTGTATCCTATAAAGCTTGCTTTTAAATGAAAGTCAATATAAATTTCAAATTATCAGAATTTTCATGAAATGTAGTTACAATAATCGTTTCCTTGTGACAGCCATCAATATGGTATAAATTAAAACAAATATTTGGTAATGGAGAGGAGAAAAAGAGATACTAATTCAAAAAAGTTTTATGTAATCATTATATTTGATTGGGTTCTTAATAAACAAGCAATGGTCATATATTTATGATGTTTCCACTAATTCATGAAATGGCATCTTATTTATATGATATGAAGCTTAATGATGATCCATTATTGATCTCAAAAAGGACAGGGCAATAATATTTTATGCTCTCTCAAGACTACAACATTTTAATAATAGATGTATATTAATTTACATATTGTTAAATAAAATCTGTTACAATACAGAATCAAGTTGCATTAAATTTTATTACATCATTTTATCCGAAAACTAAGATATAACTATTAAAACCTTCTTGACAAAATGACTCAAAGATATTAGAAATTACCTCCTTGGAAAATCTATTAGATTTATAATTGTTTTAAACAGTATCTATTAACTTTTAGAAGAAGCAATTATTTTGTGTGCATCAAAATATCTTCATGTTCAAACATGTCAAGGTCATTATTAGGCAAAAGACATTCCAAACCCTAACAAATCTCTCTGTTTCATGAAAAGCACATATTTTTGTTACTAAAGCCATAATCCAGAATCCTGATTGGCTTTGAAGTAAATATTTATCATTTTCCCATTTAACATTTGTATTTCAGTGAAAAATCCTGTGATGTGTGAAACATTACATGTCAAATTCCAAATAGTGGGAGGGGATATAATACAAATCATATATATTTAGAACTTGTCATTGAAAAGAAATAACAAAATCTGATCAGATTTCTGGCAAATTTACGACAATACTGAAGTGTCCTACAGTTTTCAGATATGCTCCCCTTCTAGCAACATATCTCAGTAATGTTTTATCAATTTTCAATAAATGCATACTTAAGGAAAAAAGCCTCTGCCTGCTACAGATTATGCTTACTTTTAATTGGGAGTGGGGCACTGTGAGCAAGGATGTGGAAAGGAGTAGAGGGACTGGATAAGAGGATACAGAGGGGAAGAAAACATAATTTTATGACTGGTATTTTATTATTAACATCTCCATAAATCAAAGAGCTTGTATTTTTTTCTCTGTAGTAATTAAGTGACAGACACATTCTGTATGTTAGAGACTTTCACAGCAGCTGTGATTCAGTCTGAAGAGAGTCTTGCTTGTATGTGAGAATGGACTTTTTGTAATCTGAATAATCCCATTGGGTCAGTGTAATTTGAGACTAAAATATATACACAGTAGCCTCAGTTTCTCTTTATTTCATGCACATAAAAACACTGAAAATATGCTACATTTAAAAAATAATTAAAAGTTGATTTCTCAGCATGTAAATCTAGAGGCCCATATCAATTATCTCATATATTTGAAAATTATGAAAATTCAAAGAATGATTTATAGCTGTAAATTCTCATGAGAGTCTTTATGTGATCTTATTATTTAATACTTAAGCTATTTATTTTTATTGAGAGATATAAAATATCCATAATTACATGTCTGTATGGGATATGCTGTGGAAAATATTTAAATTTGATATATCTATGTAACTATATTGAGAAATATGAAGACAAAAGAAATAGCTTTAAAATTAAAGATTTTTAAGCAAAATTTTATATTAAATCAGTAGAATGTAAGCACAAAAGAAAACAAAAAACATAATAGTATTTATATTGCAGGAAGACCCATGTGGGCAAAATGGTGACACTGAGGATTAAATGCCTGTTTTCTCTAATACCATCATCTCTTCCTTTCTGTTCTGCTCTCTCCCCTACACTTCTCTTTTCCTCTCTTTCTACCTGTGAAAATAGAGAGTTATGTTAAACACAACTATTTTAATTTCAAAATTTTTAATTTAAAACATTATGAATTAATTATGTATCTTCAAGTGAAGCATATTTAATAAATAATTTGCTTGCATTTGGTACTGATTTTCAACAGATAGGTAGATTGCAGGTTTAGTTGAGTGTGTGCTCTGTGACTGGTCCTTACATCTCAAAGTTTGCAAACTAAAACACAGAATTAAAATATTGTTATCATTCACCTTACACTTATGCAGTCACACCCCCCCCCCAGGAATGTATGTGCTCTAACTACAGAAATAATACTATGAATCAGAGTGACAAGTCTCACAATCAGAAAAGTGAAAAAAAGAAATTTAAAACTGTTATTGTGGGGTTACCTGTTATACAAACTTTTATTACCATAGTTAATACTAATTCTAAGTTATCATTAATTTATACATATCTGTATTTCTTTGGTAACTTATGGTTTCAATGGGCATTATTTTATTAGCCAATTAATCTAAAAATAGTGCTAAGTTGTTTATGTTATAACCTTATTAAAAAAAACAGAGGACACAATTGACTATGAATACAACCATTATTGAAGTGGTGGGTATAGCCATAATTTTTATTTTAATACTTTGAAGAAATGGATTGTAATAGAGGAACACAGAGAATAACAACCAAATATTTACTGAACACCTATTATGTGAAGTTACTATGTCCCGTTTGACTTGCCTGTGGAGAAGGCAATGGCACCCTACTCCAGTACTCTTGCCTGGAGAATCCCATGGACAGAGGAGCCTGGAAGGCTGCAGTCCGTGGGGTTGCTAGAGTCGGACACAATTGAGCGACTTCGCTTTCACTTTTCACTTTCATGCATTGGAGAAGGAAATGGCAACCCACTCCAGTGTTCTTGCCTGGAGAATCCCAGGGACGGGGGAGCCTTTTGGGCTGCTGTCTCTGGGGTCGCACAGAGTCGGACATGACTGAAGCGACTTAGCAGCAGCAGCAGCAGTATATTGACTACCTCATTTCATGCTCATAGGAGTCCACTTGTATATGATAAAACCAAGGTTTAGAAGCAACAACTAAGTTGTATATAGATATGCTAGAACTAGAGTTATATCCAAATCCTAATTATATTATTATAAATTCTAAAAATGAAAAGTTAAGTGTTCATAACACTATTTTACTGTTATTTTTATAAAATTTAAAATGTGTTCTGGTGACTTGACTTTAAAAAATTTATTTCCTTACTTTTAGTCTCCTATTCGGAAATCAGAAAAGAATCAGAGACATTTTCCTTTTTAAATAATATTCATAGTGTACCTTTCCTTTAAATATCTTGCTGAGTTCTGCAAAGTTTGACTGTTAATTGCTGGCTGCCGTCATTCAGCTGGTAAACTGTTTCAGCATCATTTAGCTTGGTAAGCATTTTGTTTTTCTTCTTAGGCTGCATAAAACATGGAATTTGTAAAGCTCATTTTGCAAAATGATACATTCATGGAAATTTTAATTTGAATTGCTCATATTTAATCTGCATCTAGCACAAGAACATGAGAATATACATTTGATATATTCTAGAGGTCAGAAGCTAAGAATTCACCAGCAATTCAGGAGACCTGGGTTTGATCCCTGGACTGGGAAGATGCCCTGGAGATCATGGCAACCTACTCCAGTATTCTTGCCTGGAGAATCCCCATGGACAAATGATACCTGATGGGCTACAGTCTATGGGGTCTCAAAGAGTCAAACACGATTGAGCAACTAAGAATAGCATAGGTCATAAGATATATCTTCCATGATCATTTTAAAAGTTATAGTTAATATGCACATAAATAAAATATCCCATGCATGGAATAATACATCATGGGAGATTCCCTAAAGGGAATATTGGAACTGAGTTTCAATATCTAATTCTATTTTAGTGCTTAAATTTTAGGTATCCACTTAGAGTTATTATCTACATATAAGAGAAAGGATGCTAATAAATATTTAATTGACAATAGTTCTGAATTCAGCAGGAAGCTCTCAGGACCTTTGTATTGGAGTCTGTATCTTCTTACTCCACCCTCTCCCTGTTACCATTTAGAAAATAATGGGTCATTCAATAATTAAGATAAATAGTTAAAAGCTTGACACCAATCCATACTAATGACTTCAGTTGCATATTGGAATCCACTTGAATTGATGTTTCCTTAGTGTTGATAATGCTCCTCAAAACTTAGAGCCCTAGCTGTTGAATTTTCAAGTAGGTCATGTTCATTCTGCATCTGTTTTAGATTCACTGTCATAATTAGGAAACGAAGAGAGAAGAGCAGGCTCAGCAAATTGAATGAACTAATTAAAAAGCAAATGTTGGGATAGTTTTCCTCCATAAATATAAAATGATCAAATTCCTTAAAAAAAATACAACTGCCTGAACGAGAGCTTGAAAGAATAAGACAATAGATTATACAAACACAGGAGCACAGGGTTTAGTTGTCTTTGACTTGTTTTGGAGAAAGCTTTAAGGTAATCTCATTCTCATGAATAATTTACTTCCTATATATTTAGACATAACTAAAAACTGTTACAGTTTTCATAGAGATGACAATTACTTAAAAACTGAGAAAAATCAGTCAGAAAGGTAGAAATCTGGAGAAAATGTTATGCTTCAAAATAAATTCATTCTCATAAATGTGAACTCCAGTCCATGTATGAAGAGACCAGACCTGCTAGCAAATAAATTAGAAATCTTCTTTCAATTAAATAATTTAAAGGGAAGGGAAGTCTCTCAGTCATGTCTGACTCTTTGCGAACCCACGGACTGTAGCCCACCAGGCTCCTCCACCCATGGGATTCTCCAGGCAAGAGTACTGGAGTGGGTTGCCATTTCCTTCTCCAGAGGATCTTCCCAACCCAGGGATCGAACCCGAGTCTCCTGCAATAATTTAAGATATGTTTAATTAATAGAGTTTCATAGTGTACTTTTGAATATATAGATATACATTTCCTTTTATGAAATACTTCAGAAAAGTTTTCTTCTGTTAGCTAAATACCTGCCCTGAATTCCTGAACTGACTTTACTTTACAAGGATCCCAAATATGCATGTTATATCATCTTTATGCTCTTTATTACCTTTTTTCAAATCATGTGTTCTTTAAATTTTTAATATTGTAAGTTTCCTTTGCTATCCTCTAAATTATTTACTATGCTTTTTGTGGCATATATTTTGATTTCATTTTCCTCTAATTTAACCTTCATTTCTAAAATCAGTCTTAATTTTTAACACTTCTTGATTGTGGTCAGTTCTCAAATTTTCAGTCTCTGATTAAGATATCTCATTCTCAAGGCATTCCCTTTATAACAGTTTAAATTATCTTAAGACCCATATAGTTTTACTAATTTATTTCATTTAAACATATTAAATAATGGTTTCATATGATCTGCATCCCCCATTTTCATGACTTTAAATTTGGTTCAGCTTTATTTTGTTTCAATGCCAAAGAATGCTCAAACTACTGCACAATTGCACTCATCTCACACACTAGTAAAGTAATGCTCAAAATTCTCCAAAACAGACTTCAGCAATATGTGAACCGTGAACTTCCAGATGTTCAAGCTTCTTTTAGAAAAGGCAGAGGAACCAAAGATCAAATTGCCAACATCCACTGGATCATCAGAAAAGTGAAAGAATTTGAGAAAAACATCTATTTCTGCTTTATTGACTATGCCAAAGCCTTTGACTGTGTGGATCACAATAAACTGGAAAATTCTGAAAGAGATGGGAATACCAGACCACCTGACCTGCCTCTCGTGGAATCTGTATGCAGGTCAGGAAACAACAGTTAGAACTGGAGATGGAATGATAGATGGGTTCCAGATCAGGAAAGGAGTACATCAAGGCTGTATACTGTCACCCTGCTTATTTAACTTATAGGCAGAGTACATCATGAGAAACACTAGGCTAGATGAAGCACAAGCTGGAATCAAGATTGCTGGGAGAAATATCACTAACCTCAGATATGCAGATGACACCACGCTTATGGCAGTGAAGTGAAGAAGCACTAAAGAGCCTCTTGATGAAATTGAAAGAGGAGAGTGAAAAAGTTGGCTTAAATTCAACATTCAGAAAACGAAGATCACGGCATCCAGTCCCATCACTTAATGGGAAATAGATGGGAAAACAGTGGAAACAGTGTCAGACTTTATTTTTGGGGGCTTCAAAATCACTGCAGATGGTGATTGCAGCCATGAAATTAAAAGACAGTTACTCCTTGGAAGGAAAGTTATAACCAACGTAGGCAGCATACTAAAAAGCAGAGACATTACTTTGCCAACAAAGGTCTGTCTAGTCAATGCTATGGTTTTTCCAGCAGTCATGTATGGATGTGAGAGTTGGAGTATAAAGAGAGCTGAGTGCCGAAGAATTGATGCTTTTGAAGTGGTGTTGGAGAAGACTCTTGAGAGTCCCTTGGACTGTGCAGAGATCCAACCAGTCCATCCTAAAGGAGATCAGTCCTGAGTATTCATTGGAGGGACTGATGTTGAAGCTGAAACTCCAATAGTTTGGCCACCTGATGCGAAGAGCTGACTCATTTGAAAAGACCCTGATGCTGGGAAAGATTAAAGGCAGGAGAAGGGGACGACAGAGGATGAGTTGGTTGGATGGCATCACTGACTCAATGGACATGAGTTGGGTAAACTTTGGGAGTTGGTGATGGACAGGGAGGCCTGGAGTGCTGTGGTCCATGGGGTGGCAAAGAACTGGACACGACTGAGCGACTTAACTGAACTAAACTGAACCTTTTGGTTTTCGTATTTGAAAAATTTTATTTCTCTGTGAAGAGGGTTAGTAAAGCCAGGGTACTTTCCAAATTTTCACAGTTCGACATTTTTTCATCAATCATCATAAAGCACTCAAAATATGAGCTGTGTAACTTCTTCAATATCTGTTAGCTTTTATCTCAATTTGAATATTTTTGTGGTTTTATGTATGCCTTCTTATTTCCAGATCTTCCTAAATCTATATAGATACTGCCTTTCAAGGAAATGTTCTCTAATTTATATGTTGTATTTTACACTTACTGTACTTTCTACTTTCTGCTTTTATTTCTATTCATTCTGGCTTTTGGTTTATTTCCTTTTTCTTTTTTCCCAAACTTTTTGCCTGGCTGAATTTTAATGTTGCACACAGGATGAATTTCTGTCCTTTGAGAAACAGTGTTTGTTGGATGTTTCTGAGGTTCTGTATATCTGTGACCACCAGAGCCCTATTTGGTCACTTCCTGTCCCTTAAAGTGTGTTTTGTTTTGTTTTGTCCTTATCCACAACTCCAGGACTGTAATTTCTTACCCTGGTACTTAAATCACATACTCAGTTTCCCTTTTTGTCACTCAGGGAAGTACTCTGCTTTAGGGCATGAGTTACTTGGAAGATTCATTATACCAAAGCTCTTAACACTTGGTAGCATCTTCCCACCAGCTCCTGCAAAAGCTGCTAATGCTGCCTACATTCTGCTCTTTGAAATAACAATTTGGGCAAATACTACTAGATACAGGCATTATTTTTGTTGAGTATTTGGATAAAAAAGGAGTCTGCATTGCATAACCTCTATTGTCTCTGTAAATCAGAAAGCAAAAGTAATCTTCAGAGAATGATACAAATACTTAGAAGTTTCAGACTGAAAAAAAATAAAGATTTGATTTAGTCTTTGTAGAGAGAATGATTAAAGAGATGGTAATACCACTTAGTCTTTCTGATGGCCTATTATTATTTATTTTTTCACACATTAATAGTGTAAACAATTTGTCTTTTAATATGATTTTTTTTTCTAGAAGTACTAGTTTGCTTATGTGCCAGTGCAGAGATTATCCAGAATTATGTGCATTTAATATTGGGAATATTTTTTAAAGATTTGGAAAAAAAATAGACCAGCAAAGAATCTTCATGAATTAGCAATCTAAACTAGATAATGAGAAAATTAAGAATAAGAGGATGATTAAAAATAATGTAAATAAAGTAGGAAAAAGTATAGAAATGGATTGCATATCTTGACAAGTTTGTAAAGAAGTCACAGAGAAATGAGCAAAGTGAAAGTAGCCAAGTGTTGGTTCAGAGTGTGATAATTGAATCAGTGCTTTGAAATTGGATTGATGTAGTTTGTTGACAGGCTTCCAGGTGTGGGTGTGGAGATAACCATTTGAAGTACAATAGATTAGAAGGTCAGTGGCTATGAACAGGCTAAGGGCTTAACTGAATGGAAGGATTAATGGAATATTCAGCTGCTCACAGAAGTTGCGCAGAAACAGAGCAGGACTTGATATTTAAGGAGAATGTCTCATGCCAGTTGAACTGTTTGTAGCAGGAATCACTGGGGACAACCACAGGATGTGAGGAGAAAATGTCAGGTGTCTATTCCATTTGGCCTGCTATAACAAAATACCACCAACTCGGGAGCTCATATACAACAGAAATTCATTTCCTACAGTTTTGGTGGCTGGAAGTCTATAAGAAGGGAACCAGTATAGTTAAGTTTTAGTGAAGGCCCTCTTTTGGGTTGCAGACTTCTAATTGTGTTTTCTAGAAGATGAAAGTGGCTAGGGAGTCCTGTGGGGTCACTTTTATAAAAGCATTAATCCCATTCCTGAGAGTACCACCCTCATGACCTAATCACATCCTTAAAGGCCCCTCCTACTAATACCATCACAAAAAATTTTGAAGGTTAGAATTTTGGGGGGACACAAGCATTCAGCCATGGCAGCAGGATATCTTTATAAACATTTGGAGTTAGGAATAATCTCTGTATACTATCTGCAGAGATATGGAGAACACTGACAACAATCACTTGAGAACTTTGTTGAACAGCCACCATTCAGAGATATTCTCAATATCACTATGGCAAGTGAGTCATTGTAAGAAAGAATGAAAGTGGAGAGAACTTTAAGAGATTAACTTCATTAGAGGATTTCTTAGTTATGGTGCACAGTCTTGAGTATACAATGTTAAAGTTTGGCATTCAGGTAATAAAGTTCAGAACACTTGGGGTGATAGTAGATAGGTGGTCACGGCCATGTATACTTTAATATTAACTGGTAAAGGCAAGAATAAATGGTGTGGAGGACTTAGTCTCCTTTAGAAGAGTGGACCCTGAGCCATGTATCCAGAGGTTCTACCCTGGTCTAGAGTAATGAATAAGTATGCATTTTGAAATACATACAACATTTTACTAAAGCAGAGATTACATACACTTACTTTAAAAATGAGTGTTAGTTTCCTCATCTAAAAATAGGATGGTAATCTCTATCCCAAAATCATATTAAAGCTTAATAATAAGTATGTATAATATTATTACCTGGTACTTATGCTTAATCTTTTCTAATTATACCATTGGTTCTTTTTTATTTCATATCTGTAGTTTAATACCTATTTCAAATTATATGGAAATAGTAGGTTCTTTATGTGAAAAAAGATGGTGTTTTATTTTTTATGCAGCTGTTTATTTTCAATATTATATTCTTCAGGGACTATAAATTTTGTTAATAATATATTTAAAAGGGGAAATCTATGTTTTAACCTAAAAGACAGATCAAGGTGGACTTTCTGGATCATGAAGTTAAAATATTTATCAAAGTATATACCCAACAACATGATAATTTAATTGTTCAAGGTAGTCAGTATATGTGTTGTCAAACTTTTGTGAGAATAAATCTTTAGGTCATGATACCAATCAAACAATTCAAGAAAATTGTACTGGTTCTATTAATAAATATTAAACCATATAATCATGAGACTGCATATAAAAAATAATAAATTTGTTTTGTAACTCAAATTTATTAAACCCTTTGGCAACCTAGTTAGAAATTTTCCAAGCAGAAATTCTAATATAAAATGTATTAGCTGTTGTATTGAAAGCCACTCAGGGCCCTCCTGGAATGCCAACATCAGTTTTTAACAATATACTGGCAGAATTTTCCATTATTGTGAGCTGTGTAGCAAATGATCCACAAATATTTTCCAACTTTAGCATATATACCTAGAGAAGTTTCAGTACAATGATTCATAAATAATACTGATGCATATGTTACTTCACATTTCTTTTCATGATAATATGATTTATTCTGTTAAACCAATTACATGGTTTGGAGCAAAGGTACTGTGAGTAGGAGGATGTTGTGGGAATACTGTCAGTGTGAGAAACTGACCTTGATTTTATAATAACTCATTTATTAGGGTGCAGGGCCAGAGCAAATAATGCAGAAAATTCAACAGAAGAAATGCTACCTTCCATAGCAGATTTTATTTTTAGTTACCAATTTTTCTTCCATGTTCATTGAGGCATTTCTCCCTCCAAAAAATTACATTTTTTTAAATGCTTCAGCCATCAGCAGATTGTTAGAATTCAATTAAAATCTAATTGTTTGAAATAGAATTGTTGACTTTTGAATTTATTTTATATTTTTGACGTGCTTTGTTCAAAAAATCTCCATTGCCTAAATTTTGAATGGACAGCTTTATATTTGCTGCCTTTTTGTTACAAGAAATGTTCTGTAATTGCATTTGGGATTTATACACATACACTCTTTTGAAATATAAGTTCATATTTTTGTAGAATGATGAGTAAATGTGTCAGTTCAGATTTTTAAAAAATCTTATTGTGAGACATTCAGATCAGATCAGATCAGTCATTCAGTCATGTCCGACTCTTTGCGACCCCATGAATCGCAGCACGCCAGGCCTCCCTGTTCACCACCAACTCCCGGAGTTCACTGAGACTCACGTCCATCGAGTCAGTGATGTCATCCAGCCATCTCATCCTCTGTCGTCCCCTTCTCCTCCCGTCCCCAATCCCTCCCAGCATCAGAGTCTTTTCCAATGAGTCAACTCTTCTCATGAGGTGGCCAAAGTACTGGAGTTTCAGCTTTAGCATCATTCCTTCCAAAGAAATCCCAGGGCTGATCTCCTTCAGAATGGACTGGTTGGATCTCCTTGCAGTCCAAGGGACTCTCAAGAGTCTTCTCCAACACCACAGTTCAAAAGCATCAATTCTTCGGCCCTCAGCTTTCTTCACGGTCCAACTCTCACATCCATACATGACCACAGGAAAAACCATAGCCTTGACTAGATGGACCTTTGTTGGCAAAGTAATGTCTCTGCTTTTGAATATGCTATCTAGGTTGGTCATAACTTTTCCTCCAAGGAGTAAGCGTCTTTTAATTTCATGGCTGCACTGTTGTTGTTTAGTTGCTAAATCACATCTGAGTCTTTTGCAACCCTGTTGGCTGTGGCCCACCAGGCTCCTCTGTCCATGGGATTTCCTAGGCAAGAATACTGGAGTGGGTAACGGTTTCCTTACCTACTGAATAAGGATAAGTTTCCTTATCCTGGGGATCTTCCTAACCTGGGGATGGAACCTGCATCTCCTACACTGGTAGGTGGGTTTGCCACTGAGCCACCTGGGAAGATAGTAGACTTGATAAGCGAGTTTTAAAAAATCTATAAAATCCCATTCGCTTCTAAAATGCAAAGAAATGACTGCTTCAGAGATGATTCAACAGCTGTATTTTTTTCCCCTAATTAATTAACTTATTTTAATCGGAGACTAATTATTACAATATTGTAGTGGTTTTTGCCATACATTCACATGAATCAGCCATGGGTTACATGTGTCCCCCATCCAGAACCCCCACACACCTCCCTCCCCATCCCATCTGTCTCAAGCATCAGGTCTGGACTGACGATCTATTTCACATATGGTAATATCAATAACCTCAGATATGCAGATGACACCACCCTTATGACAGAAAGTGAAGAAGAACTAATGAGCTCTTAATGAAAGTGAAAGAGGAGAGTGAAAAATTTGGCTTAAAGCCCAACATTCAGAAAACGAAGATCATGGCATCTGGTCCCATCACTTCATGGCAAACAGATGGGGAAACAGTGTCAGACTTTATTTTTTTGGGCTCCACAATTACTGCAGGTGGTTACTGAAGCCATGAAATTAAAAGATGCTTACTCCTTGGAAGGAAAGTTATGACCAACCTAGACAGCATATTAAAAAGCAGAGACATTACTTTGTCAATAAACGTCCATTTAGTCAAGGCTATGGTTTTTCCAGTGGTCATGTATGGATGTGAGAATTGGACTATAAAGAAAGCTGAGTGCTGAAAAATTGATGCTTTTGAACTATGGTGTTGGAGAAGACTCTTGAGAGTCCCTTGAACTGCAAGGAGATCCAACCAGTCCATCCTAAAGGAGATCAGTCCTGGGTGTTCATTGGAAGGACTGATGCTGAAGCTGAAACTCCAATACTTTGGCCACCTGATGAGAAGAGCTGACTCATTTGAAAAGTCTGATGCTGGGAAAGATTGAGGGCAAGAGGAGAAGGGGATGACAGAGGATGAGATGGTTGGATGGTATCACCAACTCAGTGGACATGAATTTGGGTAGATTGCGGGAGTTGGTGATGGACAGGGAGTCCTGGTGTGCTGCGGTTCATGGGGTCGCAAAGAGTCAGACACGACTGAGCGACTGAACTGAACTCAACTGAATATGTTTCAGTGCTATTCTCTCAAATCATCCCACCCTTGCCTTCTCCCAGAGTCCAAAAGTATGTTCTTTACATCTGTGTCTCTTTTGCTGTCTCACATAAAAGGTCATCATTACCATCTTTCTAAATTGCATATATATGTGGTAATATACGATACCGGTGTTTTTGTTTCTGACTTACTTCACTCTGTATAATAGGTTCCAGTTTCATCTACCTCATTAGAATGGATTCAAATGCATTCTTTTTAATAGCTGAGTAGTATTCCGTTGTGCCACAGCTTTCTTATCCATTTGTCTGCCGATGGACATCTAGGTTGCTTCCATGTTCTAGCTATTGTAAACACTGCTGTGATGAACACTGGGGTACATGTGTCTCTTTCAATTATGGTTTCCTAGGTGTGTATGCCCAGCAGTGGGGTTGCTGGGTCATATGGCAGTTCTATTCCCAGTTTTTTAAAGGAATCTCCACACTGTTCTCCATAGTGGCTGTACTAGTTTGCATTCCCACCAACAGTAATAAGAGGGTTCCCTTTTCTCTACACCCTCTCCAACATTTATTGTTTGTAGACTTTTTAATAGCAGCCATCCTGGCCAGCATCAGATGGTACTTCATTGTGATTTTGATTTGCATTTCTCTGATAATAAGTCATGTTGAGCATCTTTTCATGTGTTTGTTAGCCATCTCTATGTCTTCTTTGGAGAAATGTCTGTTTAGTTCTTTGGTCATTTTTTTGATTGGTTATTTTATTTTTTCTGGAATTGAGCTGCATGAGCTGCTTGTATATTTTTGAGATTAATTGTCAGTTGCTTCATTTGCTATTGTTTTCTTCCATTCTGAAGGGAGAAACGTGTCTTTTCACTTTTTTAATAGTTTCCTTCATAGTGCAAAAGCTTTTAAGTTTAATTAGGTCCCATTTTTTAATTTTTGCTTTTATTTTTATTTTTGCTGGGTGGCGAGTCATGAAGGATCCTGCTGTGATTTATGACAGAGAGTATTTTGCCTATGTTTTCCTCTAGGAGTTTTACAATTTCTGATCTTACATTTAGATCTTTATTCCATTTTGAGTTTATTTTTGTGTATGGTGTTAGAAAGTGTTCTAGTTTCATTGTTTTGCAAGTGGTTGACCAGTTTTCCCAGCACCACTTGTTAAAGAGATGGTCTTTTCTCCATTGTGTATTCTTGCCTCCTTTGTCAAAGATAAGGTGTCCATAGGTGCATGGATTTATCTCTGCACTTTGTATTTTATTCCATTGATCTATATTTCTGTTTTTGTGCCAGCACCATACTGTCTTAATGACAGTATGCCTTGTAGTATAGTCTGAAATCAGGTAGGTTTATTCTTCCAGTTCCATTCTTCTTTCCCAAAATTGCTTTGGCTCTTTGAGGTTTTTGTATTTCCATACAAATTGTGAAATTATTTGTTCTAGTTCTTTGAAAAATACTGTTGATAGCTTGATAGGGATTGCATTGAATCTATAGATTGCTTTGGGTAGTATACTCATTTTCACTATATTGATTCTTCTGATCCATGAACATTTTGTATTTCTTCATCTATTTGTGTCATCTTTGATTTCTTTCATCATGTTTTATACTTTTCTATATATAGGCTTTTTGTTTCTTTAGGTAGATATATTCCTAAGTATTTTATTCTTTTCGTCACAATGGTAGATGGAATTGTCTCCTTAATTTCTCTTCTGTTTTCTCATTGTTAGTGTATAGGAATGCAAG
Organism: Bison bison bison; assembly: GCF_000754665.1. Classification (NCBI taxonomy): domain Eukaryota; kingdom Metazoa; phylum Chordata; class Mammalia; order Artiodactyla; family Bovidae; genus Bison; species Bison bison. The sequence goes on from NW_011494721.1 coordinate 4,260,938, forward strand.
GGATTTCTGTGTGTTAATTTTGTATTCAACAGCTAAGTCTAAGGACTTAGTCTAGAAAGGCATGTGACCAGGTGAAGGAAAGCAGTATTAGTTTGCACATCATTTTTAGATTCCTCTCTTGCCACCTGCCCATAACATGGATTTAAATGGTCTATTAACATGGTGTGAACCCACTGGGAGTACTTCTAGTGATTAATTAAAAGATACAAATGTATATATGTGTGTGTGTGTGTGTGTGTGTGTGTGTGTGACCTGGAAGACTTTATGAAGCCCTCTAATAATCTCACCTCCTTTCAGAGTGACAAAGAATTTGGCTCATTTAAGGTATTCATTTTTTTAAGAAATGGGTACACAAATGCACACTGTACTCAAACCAGACCTTACAATGAATGTATTAAGTCCCATGTTTGACATAGCTCTGAATTACATTCATTGTTTTTAAATTATGGAGTGTTTTAAGTACTTTTACATCATCTTGAATCTTAAATATATAGCAAAGAAAGTGGCATAATTCCACCTGTGGAACCAGAGCTGAACTAAAACACAAAGACAAAGCCAAGCATCAGAATTAAACTATATATGTGGAGAAACAACTTATACTTAGATTTTATGAATAAATGTGGGCTGGGAAGATCCCCTGGAGAAGAAAATGGCTAACCATCCCAGTATTCTGGCCTGAGAATTCCATGGACAGAGGAGCCTGGCAAGCTACAGTCAATGGGATTGCAAAGAGTCAGACATGACTGAGCAAGTAAGCACAGCACAAACAGTGGTACCTGATTATGATAGATAACCACAACTGAGAGCAATACCAAAAAAATCACCCTTATCCAGTTTTAACATATGCATCTGTCTTCTTAAACTATTGAAACCTGTCTCTGAATGTATGAAGCCTTAAGTATCTGTTTTTATGAAATATATCTGAATAACTGAAGATCTCTTGCTTTTTAAATCTTTTCCTATTTTCATCATCACTGTAAATATCCAAGTTAAAAAAAATTCCTCTACCAGGCATGAAAGCACAGTTTAGACACATGGGGAAGGGAAAAAAAGAAAAAAAAAAACCTCTAACTTTATAGAAAATATTTATGAGTTTACTTTTCTAATTTGTACAACTGTGTCCATGTTTTCAAAGTTCTGCAATTCATATCAGTGGGAACAAAAAATCTTAGCTTTCTATAGGAAAGCACTTGAAGAAAGAAAATGCACAGTCGACCCAGAACAGATGTATAATTTGAGATACACTAAATTGCCAATATTATACAATAACTAAAATGGCTAATACCATACAAAAAAATAACATGTAATATTTTAAATATTCTAGATGAGAAATCAGGAGGTGCTCGCTTCGGCAGCACATATACTAAAAATTGGAATGATACAGAGAAGATTAGCATGGCCCCTGTGCAAGGATGACACGCAAAATCATGAAGCGTTCCGTATTTTTAAAACTAATACAATATTGTAAAGTTTAAAAATAAAATAAAATTTTTAAAAACTAAAAAATAAATATGCTAAAATTACTGTAGTATGATATACTTAAAAAAAGTTTTATAAATCCTGAGGAGCAATAAAAATCAACCATAATTTCATCAACTGATCATAACCATGAATAATATTATGATGTAGATCATTTCAATTTTCTTCCCATGCATTGTAGTTTTTCTTAATAAAAATGAGAATCACATCACAAAAAAAA
>NW_011494721.1:4262736-4264006 GCF_000754665.1 Bison bison bison
AAAAAAAAAAAAAAAAAAAAAGAAATCAGGAGAACATAGATCTTGATCTTGTTTTGCCACTTAACTATGTGATATTGAACAGAGTTTTGTTTCTCTGGGACCTTAGTTTGCAAATCTGCAAATAAGAATGTTGGAATAGATAATCTCCAGGAGTGACTCAATCCCTGAAATAATTTAATCTGTATTGGGAAGTTGGTTTGGCATATTGCATTATTCTCATGTTACTGAGTCCAAGCTCACACTGCTCACCACACTATAGTCCAATACATCTGAGAGACGAAGTGTGTGGCAGGGAGTATGACTTTATTCAGAAAGCTGGCTGATCCAGAAGATGGTAGACTAATATCACAAAATAACAATTTTGTCAGGGCCTGGATACCAGGTTCTTTTATGGATCAGAGATGAGGGAAGATGATTAAACAAAGTAAAAAAAGACCATTTAATTATTCCAAATATCTCCTAGAATGACAAGCCTCAGGCAGAGGGTTGTGTTAGTTTCTTTTTCTTAACAGTCATTCATGAGTGGTGTGAAATGGAATATCTCCTGCCATATCAGTAAACAAGGATGTCACAGTTATCTGCGATTCTGGCTTGCCAGACATGAATTTCTGAGTTATGTTGGTTAATACTGCCACTCCCTACACAAAGGACCCAAGAATGTTACAGCCATCAGTGATCACAGCCCTCCAGTGTGAACTGAAAGACCCTAAGGGAACCCAGAGAACAGAAAAACATCTCTGTAAACATGCAGAATTCTGGCCTCCATAGCTGAGATGACTTCAATACTCACAGACTCATACATCTTCCTATACAAAGAAGGATGCTAAATTCCTTAACTTGACATCGGGTTTCCTGACTTAACAATAACCTGTGGTGTTCAAACTTCATGTGAGCTAAACAAAGCCTCTTTAAGTGTGTGTGTTGGGGGGAGAGGGGGTGGGCAGAGGGGCATTATGTATGATTATACTTACAAAAGCAGCAAAAAAAAAAAAAAAAAGGTTAAATTCAAAGAAACAGATTTAACATGGAGTAAAAATTCAGTTCAGTTAAGTTCAGTTCAGTCGCTCAGTCGTGTTTGACTCTTTGTGACCCCATGAATTGCAGGCCTCCTTATCCATCACCAACTCCCAGAGTTCATTCAAACTCACGTCCATTGAGTCGATGATGCCATCCAGCCATCTCATCCTCTGTCATCCCCTTCTACTCCTGCCCCCAATCCCTCCCAGCATCAGAGTCTTTTCCAGTGAGTCAGCTCTTCGCATGAGGTGGC
>NW_011494721.1:4264106-4264278 GCF_000754665.1 Bison bison bison
GGAGTAAGCGTCTTTTAATTTCATGGCTGCAATCATCATCTGCAGTGATTTTGGAGCCCCCAAAAATAAGGTCTGACACTGTTTCCACTGTTTCCCCATCTATTTCCCATGAAGCGATGGGACCAGATGCAATGATCTTCATTTTCTGAATGTTGAGCTTTAAGCCAACTTT